>NC_092155.1:75863667-76016167 GCF_045791955.1 Oncorhynchus clarkii lewisi
CTCTCTCTCTCTCTCTCTCTCTCTCTCTCTCTCTCTCTCTCTCTCTCTCTCTCTCTCTCTCTCTGTGTCTCTCTCTCTCTCTCTCTCTCTCTCTCTGTGTCTCTGTCTCTGTCTCCCTCTCTCTCTGTCTCTCTCTCTCTCTCTCTCTCTCACTCTCTCTCTTGCTCTCTCTCTCTCTGTCTCTCTCTCTCTCTCTCTCTCTCAGTAGCTCCCTTGAACACTGTTGGAGGTTTATGTAGGCCAGGGAGCTCTGTGAGGAAGTAGATATATTGTATGTTAGATGTTTTGACTGCTTGTGTTACTGATGATCTCTCTTTGTGTTGAAACTGTCTGTTTGTGTGAGGTGGAGACTATTTTTGTTGTTTTCTAATTGGTAGCATTTGACCTTGAGCGTGTCATCGCTCTCTCCCAACGCGTCTCTGCAGTCAGCTACAGACAGAGAGTTCTTCTGAATCTGAGTCTGAATTCTACTCTCCAGTGGAATGTTACTAGTTCTCTGGAGACCCAGTGGAATGTTACTAGTTCTCTGGAGACCCAGTGGAATGTTACTAGTTCTCTGGAGACCCAGTGGAATGTTACTAGTTCTCTGGAGACCCAGTGGAATGTTACTAGTTCTCTGGAGACCCAGTGGAATGTTACTAGTTCTCTGGAGACCCAGTGGAATGTTACTAGTTCTCTGGAGACCCAGTGGAATGTTACTAGTTCTCTGGAGACCCAGTGGAATGTTACTAGTTCTCTGGAGACCCAGTGGAATGTTACTAGTTCTCTGGAGACGCAGGGCATGACGATTGGTGGGTGACCGTGAACATAGACCATAGCAGATACATGAGGGCACCCACATGAAAATATACCATAGTATACTATGGTATATAAATACTTTAGTATTCACTGTAGTGTTTTCGCTGACCTTCCTGTAGTATTCGTTGTAGTGTTTTTATGGATTAAAATCAGCAAAACAAACACAGTGAATAACGTAGTATTTATTGTATTACTTACAGTACTATTTACAGTTAACTATACTATAAATACTGTAGTATACTGTTGTATTTACAGTTAACTATAGTATAAATACTGTAGTATACTGTAGTATTTACTGTTAACTATAGTATACTATAGTAATTCATGTAGTATTTTTGCTAATTGTAGTACACTGAGGTATTTACTGCAGTGGTTTTGCGGATTGTAGTATACTGTAGATTTTACTGTAGTGTTTTTTTTTGCATTACTGTATAGTGTATCGTGTTTTTGTTTTATTATCTCAGACGTAGAAGTGGAGGTTTTCTCCTTGAGGAAACCTACTGGAGAAATACTAGAAGAGGACTTTTTCTATAACCTGTAGATAGGACTGGAGACAGAGAGAGAGGGAGAGACGAGAGACGAGAGAGAGAGAGGGAGAGACGAGAGAGAGAGAGATTGAGAGAGACCAGTCCTATCTACAGGTTATAGGGAAGAGAGAAGAGATACGAGAGAGAGAGAGAGAGAGAGAGAGAGACGAGAGAGAGAGAGAGAGAGAGAGAGACGAGAGAGAGAGAGAGAGAGAGAGAGAGAGAGAGAGAGAGAGAGAGAGAGAGAGAGAAGAGAGAGAGAGAGAGAGAGAGAGAGAGAGAGAGAGAGAGAGAGAAGATACGGGAGAGAAGAGATACGAGAGAGAGAGAGAGAGAGAAGAGATACGAGAGAGAGAGAGAGAGAGAGAGAGAGAGAGAGAGAGAGAGAAGAGATGAGATACGAGAGAGAGAGAGACCATTTGTACATTGTTAAAACACTGTATATATATATAATATGACATTTGTAATGTCTTTATTGTTTTGAAACTTCTGTATGTGTAATGTTTACTGTTAATTGATATTGTTTATTTCACTTTATATATTATCTACCTCACTTGCTTTGGCAATGTTAACACGTTTCCCATGCCAATAAAGCCCTTGAATTGAATTGAATTGAGAGACGAGAGAGAGAAGAGATACGAGAGAGAGAGAGAGAGAGAGAGAGAGAAAGAGATACGAGAGAGAGACGAGAGAGACGAGAGAGAGAGAGAAGAGATACGAGAGAGAGAGGGGAGAGAGACGAGACAGAGAGAGAGAGAGACAAGAGATACGAGAGAGAGAGAGAGAAGAGATACAAGAGAGAGAGAGAGAGAGAGACGAGAGAGCAGGGGAGAGAAAGAAGAAAGAGACAATCCCAGATACAAAGAGAAATAAGGTCAACCAGCAGCAGTTCCAACTTCTCCTAAATGGATGAATCCCACCCAGCCATCAGACACCTAATAAACAATAGAAGGAGAGAGTCATTTGATTTGGCAGTCTTTAGTAGATTTCTCCCTCTGGATTGGGAAAATGTGGGTTTTGTGGATTAGACCTAAAGAATTTAGACAAATCCAACGGAACATATGGGAACACTCCAATTCTCTGATGGCTCCGTCTCCATGTGCTGAAAGCCAATCAGATTGGGGATTTCTCCAGAACCTTTTTTTTTTAATAAAAGCAATGATCACTTTCTTCATTAGAGTAATGATGATGATCAGTGTTAGAATCAGCCCAGTCACTGAGGACATGTAAACATATAGAATGTGGGAACATCATAATACTTGTTATGCAGTGAACAAGTCATACCACTGTATTGACCAAAGAGACATGGGTTATTATTGAACAAAAAAAAAAACTCTCCACATCAGTTTTGTGTTGTTTTTTTAGGCTGCTTGGTCGGCCATTTTACTACGGTATTTTCCCAACTACATTTTGTATCACAGCTTTTTTTTTTCTCCTTTTACATTTTATCTGCTCGTTAATGATAATAGAAGCAGCATTACCAAACCACAGATCAAACATACATATTACAGACAGGCAGACAGACAGGCAGACATACAGACGGCAGACAGACAGGCAAACAGATAGACAGACAGACAGACATACAGACAGGCAGACAGACAGGCAGACCGACAGGCAGACAGACAGGCAGACAACAGACAGACAGTTAGACGGCAGACAGACAGACAGACAGACAGACAGACAGACAGACAGACAGACAGACAGGCAAACAGGCAGACAGACAGGCATACAGGCAGACAGACAGACATACATACAGATGGCAGACAGACAGGCAAACAGGCAGACAGACAGGCGTGTTGTGGAGAAGTACAGATCAGGGTTGGGATATAAAAAAATATCAGAAACTTTGAAAATCCCACGGAGCACCATTAAATCCATTATTAAAAAATGGAAAGAATATGGCACCACAACAAACCTGCCAAGAGAGGGCCACCCACCAAAACTCACGGACAAGGCAAGGAGGACATTAATCAGAGGCAACAAAGAGACCAAAGATAACCCTGAAGGAGCTGCAAAGCTCCACAGCGGAGATTGGATTATCTGTCCATAGGACCACGGAAGAGTGGCCAGAAAAAAGGCATTGCTTAACCTTTTTGGGATAGGGGGCAGCATTTTCACTTTTGGATGAATAGTGTGCCCAGACTGAACTGCCTCCTACTCTGTCCCAGATTATTATTAGTATTGGATAGAAAACACTCTGAAGTTTCTAAAACTGTTTGAATGATGTCTGTGAGTAGGAAGTGAGAAATCGATTTTCAAAACAGTGCCTATTGAAATCCCAGTGATATATGAATGAGGATGCACTTCCTAGGGGCTCATAATAGCAGAGAGCCTCGGTCTCATGACGCGCGCTCCCGACAAAGTTAGCTCTCGTTCCAATGCTTTTCTTCAGACAATGAAATTCTCCAGGTTGGAACCTTATTGATGATTTATGTTAAAAACATCCTAAAGATTGATTGGTTGCATAGATCATTTGACTTGTTTCTACGGACTGTAATGTAACTTTTCGAGTTTTTGTCTGGAGGAAGTGCTCGCGCCTCATGAAGATGGATTACTGGGCTGAACACGCTAACAACAAGTGGCTAAATGATGGGCTTTATGGAACAAATCAGTAATTTAGTGTTGGAACTGGGATTCCTGGTAGTGCCTTCTGATGAAGATCATCAAAGGTAAGTGAATATTTTTTCTAGCTTCTGTTGACGCCAAAATGGCGGATATTCCTCTGGCTCTTTTGGGTTCTGAGCACCGTTCTCAGATTATGCTTTTTCCGTAAAGTTTTTTTGAAATCTGACACAGCGGTTGAATTAAGGATAAGTCTATCTTTAATTCTGTGAATAACACTTGCATCTTTTATCAATGTTTATTATGAGTATTTCTGCAAAATCACCGGATGTTTTGGAATCAAAACATTACTGCACGTAACGCGCCAATGTAAACTGAGATTTTTGGATATAAATATGCACATTATCGAACAAAACATACATGTATTGTGTAACATGATGTCCTATGAGTGTCATCTGATGAAGATCATCAGAGGTTAGTGATTAATTTTATCTATATTTCTGCTTTTTGTGACTCCTATCTTTGGCTGGAAAATGTCTGTGTGTTTTTGTGACTTAACTCTGACCTAACATAATCATATGTTGCGCTTTAGCTGTAAAGCATTTATGAAAAAATCGGACACGATGGGTAGATTAACAAGTTGTTTCTTTCATTTGCTGTATTGGACTTGTTAATGTGTGAAAGTTACATATTTCAAAAATATATTTTTGAATTTCGCGCGCTGCCTTTTCAGTGGAATGTTGAAAGGCCCTAGAAAGGTTAAAGAAAAAAAAATAAGCAAACACGTTTTGTGTCTGCCAACAAGGCATGTGGGAGACTCCCCAAACACATGGAAGAAGGTACTTGATGTCTGGCGCAAACCCAACACCTTTCCTCACCCCGAGAACACCATCCCCACAGTGAAGCATGGTGGTGGCAGCATCATGCTGTGGAGATGTTTTTAATTGGCAGGGACTGAGAAACTGGTCAGAATTGAAGGAATGATGGATGGCGCTAAATACAGGGATATTCTTCAGGGAAACCAGTTTGAGTCTCCCAGAGATTTGAGACTGAGATGGAGGTTCACCTTCCAGCAGGACAATGACCCTAAGCATACTGCTAAAGCAACACTTGAGTGGTTTAAGGATAAACATTTAAATGACTTGGAATGGCCTAGTCAGAGCCCAGACCTCAATCCAATTGAGAATCTGTGGTAAGACTTAAAGATTGCTGTACACCAGCGGAACCCATCCAACTTGAAGGAGCTGGAGCAGTTTTGCCTTGAAGTATGGGCAGAAATGCCAGTGGCTAGATGTGCCAAGCTTATAGAGACACACCCCAAGAGACTTGCAGCTGTAATTGCTACAAAAGGTGGCTCTACAAAGTATTGACTTTGGGGGGGGGTGAATAGTTATGCACGCTCAAGTTTTCTGTGTTTTTTTGTGTCTTATTTCTTGTTTGTTTCACAAGAACAAATATTTTGCATCTTCAAAGTGGTAGGCATGTTGTGTAAATTAAATGATAGAAACCCACCAAAAAAAATCTATTTTATTTCCAGGTTGTAAGGCAACAAAATAGGAAAAATACCAAGGTGGGTGAATACTTTGGCAAGACACTGTATATGTTTACACCTTGATAAGAAACATTATCAAAGGCATGGCCACTGAGCGAGTAAACGATTTTAAAATATACAAATAAACAGGAAAATAAATAATCACACATGAATAAAGGTAATGAATTTGAATTTGCTAAACCAAACCTCCAATCACTGAAGCAGGTCATCAACACACTACTGTCACTGTTTTCATGTTACTATGACAACAACGTTTTCTACCAAATCAGCTTTGAGTCCTTCCTCATAACAGCTGAATTACGACTTCCCAGTTATTTCTACATGAGCATCACTGTCAACAACATCATGTCTTGTCAACTCCTGCGGTCACTGTCAAGAAAATGAACATTGAAGTTAGCACAAATATATCTGGGACAAGGCTGCACAATCATGATCATCATCATCATCATCATCATCATCATCATGAGCATCACAACAGTCACCTATCATCATCGTTGACATGACTGTGTTCACTGTTTCATTGTTGAGAGACTCATGACCCATGTCCTCTCTTGTTTCAGTGTTGAGAGACTCATGATCCATGTCCTCTCTTGTTTCAGTGTTGAGAGACTCATGATCCATGTCCTCTCTTGTTTCAGTGTTGAGAGTCTCATGACCCATGTTTTGTTTCAGTGTCTCCTCCTGCAGTTCTCCATAAGGTCACGACCTGGTGTGACCTTAGATGACCTTTCACCTCTCACCCTCGATCTCGGCTACAGCCGATTGGCTCCTATAGTACACACAGAATGTGGCAACAGCTGAGCGGAAACACTCCACACATGCACTGGTCATAAACGGGTACATTTACTGACACGCCCACGTCACCTGACCTGTAAATCCCTGACACCTGTCTTACACCTGTACACAGTCCTCCAATAGCGCCGCCTCCTCAACCTTCTTCTCTCAACTCCCCTTGTCTCCCCTTCCCACAGAGGGAGTAAGGTACACTTATAGTATACACTGTTGTCTCCAAGCATCCTTTAATTTACTTCAAACAGGAGGATAAGAGTTGAGCATCATGGATCATTCTCTTTCTTCACCTGGCTGGTGGAGCCCCCTGCTGTACTGGTGGAGGTAGTGTAGCTAGATTACGTTACATTACACGGTAGTCTCATACTCCATAACCTCCTTGGGTTTGCTCAGACTGCGGTATTGGATCCTGGGCGTGACCGGGGAGGTGTTCTCCAGAACCAGGATGGTCTTCCGAAGCCGCCTGTCGATGAAGTGAGCATCCCAGGCAGGGTACCTTTTTCTGGGAAGGTCTATCCGGATCACTGGCCCCTCTGTCCTGAGGGGCCGAGGGGCCAGGGCCGGAGAGATAGTGGTGGTGGATCTAACCTGGAACACAGCTAGATCTCCTGGTACCACCTCGCCCCGATCCGCACCTGCAGTCCTAGTTAGAGTCCTAGGGGGGCTGGTGACCACGTCTGGAGGGGGGAGGGGTGATGCCTCGGCTGGGGTCACACAGGACTCCACCATCAACCCCCCGTCCTCCACACACCCCCCCCACTGAGCCGCGGACACCGGCCCGTCAGGGTGCAGGAGACAATAATACCCCAACATGAAGAAGATCCCCAGAGCGTAGCTACAAACCACCACACACACCACGATGAGGGCGTAAAAGTCAGAGGTGTTCGGCCCGCGGTAAAGATACCACGCCGCGATGAGGGACACGTTCTCTACCAGAGTCACCGTGTGATAGAGCCACATCCTGAAGCGAGCGCGGCCCTCCTTGACGTTGAACCAGCAGAAGATATAGACGATGCCCACTACCATGTTATAGATGATCTCCTCCCACTTGGACATGCAGAAGTCTGTCTCCCCCTGGATGATCCAGAACGTCATGAGGCACCAGTGGCTCACGACGAAGATACCGAAGTAGAGCTGCAACACAGAGACGTCAACATTTAAAAAAAGAAAAAACAACAGCTCAACGGTTGCAAAAAGTCAGGTAACTTTCTGAAAATTTCCATTTTTTTCCCAAAATCCCACTTAGAGGGAATAAACAGGAAATCCAGACTCCTCTAAACCATGATTTCTAAAAGAAATGGGAATTTGTGGAAAGTTACCAGAATTTTGCAACCGTACCCAGCAAGAACTTGCAAATAACCTGCAATTAATGATAACTTTGTTTAAATCATAGAAACATACATTGCACTTTTCTCAGTGCATGTTCTGTGTGGTGTGTAACCTTTACCTGGAACACAGAGGCGAACAGGGCGAAGGCGATGGTCCTGGCCCCGATGGTGAAGAAGTGCCACAGCATCTGGACAATCACAGCCTTGTAGGACATTGGGAGCTTGTCATCTCTGGAGTCCCTCAGAGTCTTCTGGTAGGACGCTATTATCCAGGCCAGAGAGACCAAGGAGGCTGAGGCAGAGAGACCTGGAGAGAGTGGGGAAGAGATATGAGAGAGAGATTTGAGAAAGAAAGGTGTTTTGAGACACCATCTGGTAGGACGCTATTATCCAGGCCAGAGAGACCAAGGAGGCTGAGGCAGAGAGACCTGGAGAGAGTGGGGGAAGAGATATGAGAGAGGGATATTGAGAAAGAAAGGTGTTTTGAGACACCATCTGGTGGGATGCTATCATCCAGGCCAGAGAGACTAGAGAAGCGAGGCAGAGAAACCAACAGATGGGGACAGAGAGGGATGAGTGGTACGGAGGATGTACATTCTTTACATGACTGGACTCTGTTCAGAGATTCCCTGTGTTTTTATATAACTGCCTGTACTACGGTTCCTCAATTCTGTCCTCAGAAACACACATTACATAACCTCATCGAAGTAGACCAGACCAGCGAGCCCTCATGTTCAGCCTAAATAAAGTAGACTAACCCAGCCTAGACTAACCCAGCCTAGACTAACCCAGCCTAGACTAACCCAGCCTAGACTACCCCAGTCTAGACTACCCCAGTCTATACTACCCCAGTAGTAGACGTCAAACCATGCCCATGTCTATACCACCCCAGTCTATAGTACCCCAGTCTATAGTACCCCAGTCTATAGTACCCCAGTCTAGACTAGCCCAGTCTAGACTAGCCCAGTCTAGACTACCCCAGTCTGTACTACCCCAGTCTATACCACCCCAGTCTATAGTACCCCAGTCTATAGTACCCCAGTCTATAGTACCCCAATCTATAGTACCCCAGTCTATAGTACCCCAGTCTATAGTACCCCAGTCTAGACTACCCCAGTCTAGACTACCCCAGTCTAGACTACCCTCTGTTTGATTAAAGCAGCATCATGATCGTTATACAGTGCATGCACACACACACACACTCTCTCACACACACACACACACACACACACACACACACACACACACACACACACACTTGATCTGACAGAATCAGAAGACTTTGCTTTGGATTTTTCTAAAAGGCCTGATGTCTGTTGTCATCATCTACTTATTAAAATTACATTAAAAGACCCCTTTTATAATTTTAGAGTTTTGCTGTTACATTTTTCATGCCTTTAGACGGGATTTATTACTAATTGGACATGAGATTAAATTATTAACATTTTGCTAAATTAATATTTAATTAAGTTAAATGAGGTCTCCCGTCTCGCTGCTTTTGACTCTCCTGCTATGGTCTAATTAACATGTCTAATATGTTAATTAATCCTGTTCTTCTCCAGAATGAATAATAGATCTCATGTTCTCAGACTCTAACAGACTCTTTAACAGAGACAGAGGCACACAAACAACTTTTAAATTATTACATTTGTGAATTCTTTTAAAGTTATGTGAGAAAAGAAGAAGATAACATGGAAATCCTTTAACAGTGAGAAGATAACATGGGAATCCTTTAACAGTGTGTGTGTGCGTGTGTGCGTGTGCATGTGCGCGTGCGTGCGTGCGTGCGTGTGTGTGTGTGTGATCTTGCAGCCAGCGCTGTAATTTCTTCAGGGATCTGTTGGTCTGTTTTCGTATCTATCAGAACTCAGGATAAGATCCAGACGCAGACAGCTAGAGTCACAGGTGTTTATTGACCCAAACAGGGGGCAGGCAAAAGACAGGTCAAAGGCAGGCAGAGGTCTGTAATCCTGGGCAGAGTCAATAAGGTACAGAACAGCAGGCAGGCTCGGGGTCAGGACAGGCAGAGGTTCGTAATCCAGGGCAGAGTTAGGCAGGTGCAGAACGGCAGGCTCGTGGTCAGGATAGGCAGAGGTTCGTAACCCAGGTCAGAGTCAGGCAGGTACAGAACGGCAGGCAGGCTCGGGGTCAGGACAGGCAGAGGTTCGTAAACGGGTCAGAGTCAGGCAGGTACAGAACGGCAGGCAGGCTCGGGGTCAGGGCAGGCAGGCTAGGGGTCAGGACAGGCAGAGGTTCGTCATCGGGTCAGAGTCAGGCAGGTACAGAACGGCAGGCAGGCTCGGGGTCAGGGCAGGCAGGCTCGGGGTCAGGACAGGCAGAGGTTCGTAAACGGGTCAGAGTCAGGCAGGTACAGAACGGCAGGCAGGCTCGGGGTCAGGGCAGGCAGAATGGTCAGAACTGAACTAGGAAACAGACTTGAGAAAGCAGGGAGACGTGTAAACACGCTGGTAAGACCTGACAAGAAAAACTGTCAACAGACAAACAGATAACGCAAGTATAAATACACTGGGGATAATTATCAGGGTGTGACAATATCAGGTGAATCAACTCTGTAGCACCTTAAGATATCTGTCATTCTGTTGTCTTTGTGTGTATGTTTGTTCAGCTCCTTGTTCCAGGAGGTTTAGATTATAGAAGGATTGCTAGATTAGACATTTCCAGACCACACACACCAACTTTGACCAAGGTCAGAGAGAACTAAAAATCATTTTCACGCAGAAAGCCAGTAAAACATTTCAACTCACAACCTAGACAAATCTAAGGTAAGTTTAGGTCTTCCTCAAGGCTCTGTTCTCAGACCTCTTCTGTTATCATATTGTACTGTAGGCCTCTTAGTGTTGTTGTTCGGGACCACAGCGTCGATTTCCCTCAGCTACTTGGTCTAGACACAACTGTACATTTCAATGAAACGTTTGCTTGGACTGGTGATAATACAGCAACATTTGTCATTCAGACACGGCACCACTGTTGTACCCACCAAGATGACCGTTCAGTTATGGTTATGTGTCACTGCTAAAATTATAACTTACAGTGGGGCAAAAAAAGTATTTAGTCAGCCACCAATTGTGCAAGTTCTCCCACTTAAAAAGATAAGAGAGGCCTGTAATTTTCATCATAGGTACACTTCAACGATGACAGACAAAATTAGATTTTTTCATCAGGATAGATAATAATATTTCAAATTTCCAATTTCAATTTCAAATTTTATTTGTCACATACACATGGTTAGCAGATGTTAATGCGAGTGTAGTGAAATGCTTGTGCTTCTAGTTCCGACAATGCAGTAATAACAAGTAATCTAACTAACAATTCCAAAACTACTGTCTTGTACACAGTGTAAGGGGATAAAGAATATGTACATAAGGATATATGAATGAGTGATGGTACAGAGCAGCATAGGCAAGATACAGTAGATGGTATCGAGTACAGTATGTACAAATGAGATGAGTATGTAAACAAAGTGGCATAGTTTAAAGTGGCTAGTGATACATGTATTACATAAGGATACAGTCGATGATATAGAGTACAGTATATACGTATGCATATGAGATGAATAATGTAGGGTAAGTAACATTATATAAGGTAGCATTGTTTAAAGTGGCTAGTGATATATTTACATCATTTCCCATCAATTCCCATTATTAAAGTGGCTGGAGTTGAGTCAGTGTCAGTGTGTTGGCAGCAGCCACTCAATGTTAGTGGTGGCTGTTTAACAGTCTGATAGCCTTGAGATAGAAACTTGCACAATTGGTGGCTGACTAAATACTTTTTTGCCCCACTGTATGTCAGGCAGCTGTGGCACCACTGTTGTACCCACCAAGATGACTGATGGTGCTAAAATGATAACTTATATTGTAAAACCTTTTCTATTTGTAGTGGTCCATTTCCCAATGATCTCAAACCAGAACCGGGTACTTCCACAAGAAAAGCAGTAAAACAAATGTAGGAAACTACAGGCCAAATGTCAAATCCTCAGCAAAGTTGTTGAGAGATGTGGTTTTTTTTTTATCAACTTGAGGGATACTTTCTTGAGCACAAACTTTCTTTATGTACTCCAGTCTGGCTTTAGAACAGCTCTTCCCACTGATACTTGCCTTATCCACCTTTTTGACCACATTAAGTAGAAAAGTGAGAAGGGGGAACTATACAGGTATGATCATGTTAGACTTGCAGAAAGCTTTTGACACTGTGGACCAATGAAATTCTCCCGATGAAACTGAAATGCATGGGTATAAATTATGTAGCAGTGAATTGGTTTAGGTCTCATCTGACCAACAGAACATAAGTATGTAATGTTGGTGATGTTCTGTCAGAGGCCAAAGAAATATCCTGTGGAGTACCGCAGGGGATCACTTTAGGGCCTCTCTTATTTCTTATATATGTTAACTTCTTGGTGACAGGGGGCAGTATTTTCACGTCCGGATGAAATGCATGCCCAAATTCAACTGCCTGCTACTCAGGCCCAGAAGATAATATATGCATATCATTAGTGGATTTGGATAGAAAACACTCGGAAGTTTCTAAAACTGTTTGTTTGAATCATGTCTGTGAGCATAACAGAACTTATTTAGCAGGCGAAACCCCGAGGACAAATCATTCAGATTTAATTGTTTTGGGGTCACTCTCTTTTCAATGGGTTTTCATTGGAAATCCAGATTTCTAAGGGACCTTCTTGCAGTTCCTATCGCTTCCACTGGATGTCAACAGTCTTTAGAAAGTGGTTAAGGTTTTTCCTTTGTGTAATGAAGAAGTACGGCCATCTTGAATGAGGGTCACTTGTAGTGTACTGTTAGATAGAGGCGCGTGACCAGACAGCTAGCTACAGTTTGTTTTCTTCCTGTATTGAACACAGATCCACCCGTCTTCAATTTCATTGATTATTTAAGTAAAAAAAAGTTGTATTACAAAAGTAGTTTGAAATGTTTTGGCAAAGTTTACAGGTAACTTGAGATATTTTGTAGTCACGTTGAGCAAGTTGGAACCGGTGTTTTTCTGGATCAAACGCGCCAAATAAATTGACATTTTGGATATATATCGATGGAATTAATCAAACAAAAGGACCATTTGTGATGTTTACGGGACATATTAGAGTGCCAACAGAAGAAGCTCGTCAAAGGTAAGGTATGATTTATATTTTTATTTCTGCGTTTTGTGTCACGCCTGCAGGGTTGAAATATGCGTTTCTCTCTTAGTTTACGGAGGTGCTATCCTCAGATAATAGCATCGTCTGCTTTTGCCGAAAAAGCCTTTTTGAAATCTGACATGTTGGCTGGATTCACAACAAGTGTAGCTTTAATTTGGTATCTTACATGTGTGATTTAATGAAAGTTTGATTTTAATAGTATTTTATTTGAATTTGGCGCTCTGCATTTTCCCTGGCTTTTGTTCAGGTGGGACACTATCCCAGAGAGGTTAAGGATATGCCAGATACAGTAGTAAGTGCAAACAATTGCTTTATACTGATGACTCCGTCCCTGATTCCAGTATGGCTGACACAGTTTACATAGAGGAGACCTTGTGTAAGGTATTGCATTTCGTTACAGATTGGTTGTCTGAATATTTTCGATTTTGTTTGGAACAAAACACAGATTGCGTAGGGCTGACGAGATAGCGGTAAACTGTGCAGGCAAGGAGATTGATTCTAAAACAAGTGAATCTAAAACAAGTGAATCTAAAACAAGTGATTCTAAAACAAGTGAATCTTGGTGTGTCCCTAGATCAATTCCTTTCTGGAGACCTAATTGCTGCTAAAATTATTTCTAAAATGGCAAACAAATGTAAATGTTTATATCGTTAACGCTAGATATTTTACCATTAAAGTTAAGAAACTGCTCGTCTCAACCTTGACTCGGTGTCATTTTGATTATGCCTGATCTGCTTGGTATAGTGGGCTATCAAAAAAGCTGAAAAAGAGAATGCAGGTCATGCAAAATAATATTATCAGGTATATGCTGAATGCCTCCCCACCCCCCAGGACCCACATAATGTTATCAGGTATATGCTGAATGTCCCCCCCCCCCCAGGACCCACATAATGTTATCAGGTATATGCTGAATGCCTCCCCACCCCCCCAGGACCCACATAATGTTATCAGGTATATGTTGAATGTCCCCCCCCCCCTAGATCCCACATAATGTTATCTGGTCTATGCTGAATGTCCCTCCTAGGACCCACATAATGTTATCTGGTATATGCTGAATGTCCCCCCTAGGACCCACATAATGTTATCTGGTATATGCTGAATGTCCCCCTTAGGACCCACATAGGGGTACAGGAGTTCCTGGAGGTGGGCTTGTTGCCTTTGGAGTCCAGAGTGGACCCATTTAAACTTAATCATATGTTTAACATCTTAAATGATTGATCCCCCAGATTACGTGAAAAACTACATTGATATGGTCTGTCACCAACACAGTCACAATACCAGAGCTAATGTTATGTCTTGTAAAATCCCAAGTGCATACAGTATTGGGAGGAGCACGTTTTTCCATACAGGCATTTGTCTATGGAATTACCCTCCCCTTGGAGATCAAGCAAAGAAAAAAGTAGAAATAGCTTTAAAAAACAGGCAAAGGTTCTCATTTGGACAAGTTTGTCTTAATAAGTAAGAGAACTCTTCACCGCCCCCTGCTGCTGGTCGGGTGTATTGATTTGAAGGATCGTGCAATGATGTGCAATTAATAGATTGTTTTAACGTGAAATGAATATGGTTGATTTTTTTATTTTTTTAAGTTAGGGAAAATTACAGTGAATAGTGTCCCCTTTTAGGACGTCGATATAAATGAATGTATTTATGGCGGTTTGTAATTTTCTCTTGTCTTTTAATCATTATATGTGTTATTATTTTTTACCGTCGAGGATCACTATGGAAACAAGCGTTTTAATGAATACTTTCAAGTGATATCCTCTGGGTCCACATTCTGTTGTATATGTCTGTATATGTCAAAATAAATTCAATTCAATGGCTATTTATTTATTCCGCATTATCTTTTTTTTTTGGGGGGGGGGGGGGGGGGGGGGGGAATTTTGGCAATGTCAGTCTGTCATTGTCATATTAACATCTCCATCAGTGTCATCAGTATTTTCCTTCCAAATTGTCCCTCTAATCTTCTGCCTTTGTATGCTGACAGGCTTTTGGCGCTATGCTCTATGCTGCGATGTTTGATTCAATTAAGATTGGCTCTGCTCGTCGTGCTTGCTCAGTCCAAGAATGGCGTTGCCGGTGTGTGTGTGTGTGTGTGTAGTGCTTTCTGTCCATAGCTAATTAAGAGATCTCTGCATCTGTCTGGATCGGGTCCAAATGGCGCTGTGTGTGTGTGTGTGTGTGTGTACAGTGCATTAGGAAAGTAATTCAGACCCCTTGCCTTTTTCCACATTTTGTTACGTTACCTTATTTTAAATTTATGAAATATTTTTTTCTCCTCATCAATCTACACACAATAACCCATAATGACATCACAATACCTCATAATGACATCACAATACCCCATAATGACATCACAATACCTCATAATGACATCACAATACCCCATAATGACATCACAATACCCCATAATGACATCACAATACCCCATAATGACATCACAATACCCCATAATGACATCACACTACCTCACAATGACATCACAATACCCCATAATGACATCACAATACCTCATAATGACATCACAATACCCCATAATGACATCACAATACCCCATAATGACATCACAATACCCCATAATGACATCACAATAACCCATAATGACATCACAATACCCCATAATGACATCACAATACCCTATAATGACATCACAATAACCCATAATGACACACACTACCCCATAATGACATCACAATAACCCATAATGACATCACAATACCCTATAATGACATCACAATACCCCATAATGACATCACAATAACCCATAATGACAAAGTGAAAGCAGGTTTTAAAAATAAAAAAAACAGAAGTACCTTATTTACATAGGTATTCAGACCCTTTGCTATGAGCTCAGGTGCATCCTGTTTCCATTGATCATCCTTGAGACGTTTCTACAACCTGATTGGAGTCCATCTGCGGTAAATTCAATTGATTGGACATGATTTGGAAAAGGGACACACCTGTCTATATATAAGGTCCCACAGTTGACAGTGCATGTCAGAGTAAAAACCAAGCCATGAGGTCAAAGGAATCGAACTCCAGGCTGTAGTGACGCCACAACACTGCAGTGCCTGAGACCGCTGCGCCACTCTGCCTCCATTGTTCTTAAATGGAGGAAGTTTGGAACCACCAAAACTCTTCCTAGAGCTGGCCGCCAAACTGAGCTCCTGAGAGCTCTACAACATATTCAACAAGACTCCTGGGAGCAGCAGAGAGAGAGAGAGAGAGAGAGAAAAAAAAACTAGATTTTTGACAAAATGACCTGAATGGACTATTCCTATCAAGAAGAAACTTCTAACAAACCAAAATCTGCAGAAGAGACACAGAGGAACCTGGAAATGACATCCAACACAAAAACTGAGCGAGGAACGTTCAGTCTGAACCTACTTCTGAAGGCTAAAATTCAAAGACAGTAATCTCTAGGTGATTTTTATTATATGAAGCTAAATAAATAAGGCTGCTACGCTGCCGAGCTGCTAGGACAGAACGGACCTGGCGGAAACTTCAATTAGCAGTGAGAGGTGTGAAGTGAGAGGTGTGAAAAAACTTCAGCCTAACAATGGCAGGATAATTTGACAGGCCCCCCCTAATGCAGAGGCCTTTGAACCCCCCCCCCCCCCCCCCACTCTCTACAGGGCTTCTCCCTGTAGAGAGGTCATGACGATACAGTACCCCATGGATATAAAAAATAACACTGTACGGAATAACAAAAAAAACGAAAAGAAAAGCTCCTCAAGAGACACTATTTGCTGACTGCTACAAAGAGGTGCTATATTAACCAGACCATCCCCTGGCATGGTGCTATATTAACCAGACCATCCCCTAGCACGGTGCTATATTAACCAGACCATCACCTGGCATGGTGCTATATTAACCAGACCATCCCCTGGCATGGTGCTATATTAACCAGACCATCCCCTGGCATGGTGCTATATTAACCAGACCATCCCCTGGCATGGTGCTATATTAACCAGACCATCCCCTAGCACGGTGCTATATTAACCAGACCATCCCCTGGCATGGTGCTATATTAACGAGACCATCCCCTAGCACGGTGCTATATTAACCAGACCATCCCCTGGCATGGTGCTATATTAACCAGACCATCCCCTGGCATGGTGCTATATTAACCAGACCATCCCCTAGCACGGTGCTATATTAACCAGACCATCCCCTGGCATGGTGCTATATTAACCAGACCATCCCCTGGCATGGTGCTATATTAACCAGACCATCCCCTGGTATGACACAGTGCTATATTAACCAGACCATCCCCTGGCATGGTGCAATATTAACCAGACCATCCCCTGGCATGGTGCTATATTAACCAGACCATCCCCTAGCACGGTGCTATATTAACCAGACCATCCCCTGGCATGGTGCTATATTAACCAGACCATCCCCTGGCATGGTGCTATATTAACCAGACCATCCCCTGGCATGGTGCTATATTAACCAGACCATCCCCTGGCATGGTGCTATATTAACCAGACCATCCCCTGGCATGGTGCTATATTAACCAGACCATCCCCTGGCATGGTGCTATATTAACCAGACCATCCCCTGGTACAGTGCTATATTAACTAGACCATCCCCTGGCATGGTGCTATATTAACCAGACCATCCCCTGGCATGGTGCTATATTAACCAGACCATCCCCTGGCATGGTGCTATATTAACCAGACCATCCCCTGGCATGGTGCTATATTAACCAGACCATCCCCTGGCATGGTGCTATATTAACCAGACCATCCCCTGGTACAGTGCTATATTAACTAGACTATCCCCTGGCATGGTGCTATATTAACTAGACCATCCCCTGGCATGGTGCTATATTAACCAGACCATCCCCTGGCATGGTGCTATATTAACCAGACCATCCCCTGGCATGGTGCTATATTAACTAGACCATCCCCTGGCATGGTGCTATATTAACCAGAACATCATATGGCACAGTGCTATATTAACCAGACCATCCCCTGGCATGGTGCTATATTAACCAGACCATCCCCTGGCATGGTGCTATATTAACCAGACCATCCCCTGGCATGGTGCTATATTAACCAGACCATCATATGGCACAGTGCTATATTAACCAGACCATCCCCTGGCACAGTGCTATATTAACCAGACCATCATATGGCACAGTGCTATATTAACCAGACCATCATATGGCACAGTGCTATATTAACTAGACCATCCCCTGGCATGGTGCTATATTAACTAGACTATCCCCTGACACAGTGCTAAATTAACCAGACCATCCCCTGGCATGGCTCAGTGCTATATTAACCAGACCATCCCCTGGCAGAGTGCTATATTAACCAGACCATCCCCTGGCACAGTGCTATATTAACCAGACCATCCCCTGGCACAGCATTATATTAACCAGACCATCCCCTGGCATGGCACAGTTCTATATTAACCAGACCATCCCCTGGCACAGTGCTATATTAACCAGACCATTCCCTGGCATGGCACAGTGCTATATTAACCAGACCATCCCCTGACACAGTGATATATTAACTAGACCATCCCCTGGCATGGCACAGTGCTATATTAACCAGACCATCCCCTGACACAGTGCTATATTAACCAGACCATCCCCTGGCACAGTGCAATATTAACCAGACCATCCCCTGGCATGGCACAGTGCTATATTAACCAGACCATCCACTGACACAGTGCTATATTAACCAGACCATCCCCTGGCACAGTGCTATATTAACCAGACCATCCCCTGGCATGGCACAGTGCTATATTAACCAGACCATCCCCTGACACAGTGCTATATTAACCAGACCATCCCCTGGCATGGTGCTCTATTAACCAGACCATCCCCTGGCAGGGTGCTCTATAAACCAGACCATCCCCTGGCATGGTGCTATATTAACCAGACCATCCCCTGGCATGGTGCTATATTAACCAGACCATCCCCTAGCACAGTGCTATATTCACCAGACCATCCCCTGGCACGTTGCTATATTAACCAGACCATCCCCTGGCATGGTGCTATATCAACCAGACCATCCCCTGGCATGGTGCTATATTAACCAGACCATCCCCTGGCACAGTGCTATATTAACCAGACCATCCCCTGGCACAGTGCTATATTAACCAGACCATCCCCTGGCATGGTGCTATATTAACCAGACCATCCCCTGGCATGGTGCTATATTAACCAGACCATCCCCTGGCATGGTGCTATATTAACCAGACCTTTCCCTGGCATGGTGCTATATTAACCAGACCATCCCCTGGCATGGTGCTATATTAACCAGACCATCCCATGGCACAGTGCTATATTAACCAGACCATCCCCTGGCACAGTGCTATATTAACCAGACCATCCCCTGGTACAGTGCTATATTAACCAGACCATCCCCTGGCATGGTGCTATATTAACCAGACCATCCCCTGGCATGGTGCTATATTATCCAGACCATCTCCTTGCACAATGCTATATTAACCAGACCATCCCCTGGCACAGTGTTATATTAACCAGACCATCCCCTGGCACAGTGTTATATTAACCAGACCATCTCCTGGCATGGCAAAGTGCTATATTAACTAGACCATCTCCTGGCACAGTGCTATATTAACCAGACCATCCCCTGGCACAGTGCTATATTAACCAGACCATCCCCTGGCATGGTGCTATATTAACTAGACCATCCACTGGCACAGTGCTATATTAACCAGACCATCCCCTGGCACAGTGCTATATTAACCAGACCATCACCTGGCATGGTGCTATATTAACCAGACCATCCCATGGCATGGTGCTATATTAACCAGACCATCCCCTGGCATGGTGCTATATTAACCAGACCATCCCCTGGCATGGTGCTATATTAACCAGACCATCCCCTGGCATGGTGCTATATTAACCAGACCATCCCCTGGCACAGTGCTATGTTAACCAGACCATCCCCTGGTACAGTGCTATATAAACCAAACCTTCCCCTGGCATGGTGCTATATTAACTAGACCATCCCCTGGCACAGTGCTATATTAACCAGACCATCCCCTGGCACAGTGTTATATAAACCAGACCATCCCCTGGCATGGCACAGGGATATATTAACCAGACCATCCCCTGGCGCAGTGCTATATTAACCAGACCATCCCCTGGCATGGCACAGTGCTAAATTAACCAGACCATCCCCTGGCATGGCACAGTGTTATATTAACCAGACCATCCCCTGGCATGATACAGGGATATATTAACCAGACCATCCCCTGGCACAGTGCTATATTAACCAGACCATCCCCTGGCACAGTGTTATATTAACCAGACCATCCCCTGGCATGGCACAGGGTATATTAACCAGACCATCCCCTGGCACAGTGCTATATTAACCAGACCATCCTCTGGCATGGCATAGTGCTATATTAACCAGACCATCACCTGGCACAGTGCTATATTGTATTTATTTATTTATTTTACCTTTATTTAACCAGGTAGGCAAGTTGAGAACAAGTTCTCATTTACAATTGCGACCTGGCCAAGATAAAGTAAAGCAGTTCGACAGATACAACGACACAGAGTTACACATGGAGTAAAACAAACATACAGTCAATAATACAGTATAAATAAGTATATATACAATGTGAGCAAATGAGGTGAGATAAGGGAGTTAAAGGCAAAAAAAGGCCATGGTGGCAAAGTAAATACAATATAGCAAGTAAAACACTGGAATGGTAGTTTTGCAATGGAAGAATGTGCAAAGTAGAAATAAAAATAATGGGGTGCAAAGGAGCAAAATAAATCAATTAAATACAGTTGGGAAAGAGGTAGTTGTTTGTGCTAAATTATAGGTGGGCTATGTACAGGTGCAGTAATCTGTGAGCTGCTCTGACAGTTGGTGCTTAAAGCTAGTGAGGGAGATAAGTGTTTCCAGTTTCAGAGATTTTTGTAGTTCGTTCCAGTCATTGGCAGCAGAGAATTGGAAGGAGAGGCGGCCAAAGAAAGAATTGGTTTTGGGGGTGACTAAAGAGATATACCTGCTGGAGTGTGTGCTACAGGTGGGAGATGCTATGGTGACCAGCGAGCTGAGATAAGGGGGGACTTTACCTAGCAGGGTCTTGTAGATGACATGGAGCCAGTGGGTTTGGCGACGAGTATGAAGCGAGGGCCAGCCAACGAGAGCGTACAGGTCGCAATGGTGGGTAGTATATGGGGCTTTGGTGACAAAACGGATTGCACTGTGATAGACTGCATCCAATTTGTTGAGTAGTGTATTGGAGGCTATTTTGTAAATGACATCGCCAAAGTCGAGGATTGATAGGCTGGTCAGTTTTACAAGGGTATGTTTGGCAGCATGAGTGAAGGATGCTTTGTTGTGAAATAGGAAGCCAATTCTAGATTTAACTTTGGATTGGAGATGTTTGATATGGGTCTGGAAGGAGAGTTTACAGTCTAACAAGACACCTAAGTATTTGTAGTTGTCCACGTATTCTAAGTCAGAGCCGTCCAGAGTAGTGATGTTGGACAGGCGGGTAGGTGCAGGTAGCGATCGGTTGAAGAGCATGCATTTAGTTTTACTTGTATTTAAGAGCAATTGGAGGCCACGGAAGGAGAGTTGTATGGCATTGAAGCTTGCCTGGAGGGTTGTTAACACAGTGTCCAAAGAAGGGCCGGAAGTATACAGAATGGTGTCGTCTGCGTAGAGGTGGATCAGAGACTCACCAGCAGCAAGAGCGACCTCATTGATGTATACAGAGAAGAGAGTCGGTCCAAGAATTGAACCCTGTGGCACCCCCATAGAGACTGCCAGAGGTCCGGACAGCAGACCCTCCGATTTGACACACTGAACTCTATCAGAGAAGTGGTTGGTGAACCAGGCGAGGCAATCATTTGAGAAACCAAGGCTGTCGAGTCTGCCGATGAGGATGTGGTGATTGACAGAGTCGAAAGCCTTGGCCAGATCAATGAATACGGCTGCACAGTAATGTTTCTTATCGATGGCGGTTAAGATATCGTTTAGGACCTTGAGCGTGTCTGAGGTGCACCCATGACCAGCTCTGAAACCAGATTGCATAGCAGAGAAGGTATGGTGAGATTCGAAATGGTCGGTAATCTGTTTGTTGGCTTGGCTTTCGAAGACCTTAGAAAGGCATGGTAGGATAGATATAGGTCTGTAGCAGTTTGGGTCAAGAGTGTCCCCCCCTTTGAAGAGGGGGATGACCGCAGCTGCTTTCCAATCTTTGGGAATCTCAGACGACCAGAAAGAGAGGTTGAACATGCTAGTAATAGGGGTGTCAACAATTTAGGCAGATAATTTTAGAAAGAAAGGGTCCAGATTGTCTAGCCCGGCTGATTTGTAGGGGTCCAGATTTTGCAGCTCTTTCAGAACATCAGCTGAAAGAGCCGATTAAAACATTCCCTAACCAGAAACCGTGGATTGATGGCAGCATTCGTGTGAAACTGAAAGCGCGAACCACTGCTTTTAATCAGGGCAAGGTGTCTGGTAACATGACCGAATACAAACAGTGCAGCTATTCCCTCCGCAAGGCTATCAAACAAGCTAAGCGTCAGTACAGAGACAAAGTAGAATCTCAATTCAACGGCTCAGACACAAGAGGCATGTGGCAGGGTCTACAGTCAATCACGGACTACAGGAAGAAATCCAGCCCAGTCACGGACCAGGATGTCCTGCTCCCAGGCAGACTAAATAACTTTTTTGCCCGCTTTGAGGACAATACAGTGCCACTGACACGGCCTGCAACGGAAACTTGCGGTCTCTCCTTCACTGCAGCCGAGGTGAGTAAGACATTTAAACGTGTTAACCCTCGCAAGGCTGCAGGCCCAGACGGCATCCCCAGCCGCGCCCTCAGAGCATGCGCAGACCAGCTGGCCGGTGTGTTTACGGACATATTCAATCAATCCCTATACCAGTCTGCTGTACCCACATGCTTCAAGAGGGCCACCATTGTTCCTGTTCCCAAGAAAGCTAAGGTAACTGAGCTAAACGACTACCGCCCCGTAGCACTCACTTCCGTCATCATGAAGTGCTTTGAGAGACTAGTCAAGGACCATATCACCTCCACCCTACCTGACACCCTAGACCCACTCCAATTTGCTTACCGCCCAAATAGGTCCACAGACGATGCAATCTCAACCACACTGCACACTGCCCTAACCCATCTGGACAAGAGGAATACCTATGTGAGAATGCTGTTCATTGACTACAGCTCGGCATTCAACACCATAGTACCCTCCAAGCTCGTCATCAAGCTCGAGACCCTGGGTCTCGACCCCGCCCTGTGCAACTGGGTACTGGACTTCCTGACAGGCCGCCCCCAGGTGGTGAGGGTAGGCAACAACATCTCCTCCCCGCTGATCCTCAACACTGGGGCCCCACAAGGGTGCGTTCTGAGCCCTCTCCTGTACTCCCTGTTCACCCACGACTGCGTGGCCACGCACGCCTCCAACTCAATCATCAAGTTTGCGGACGACACAACAGTGGTAGGCTTGATTACCAACAACGACGAGACGGCCTACAGGGAGGAGGTGAGGGCCCTCGGAGTGTGGTGTCAGGAAAATAACCTCACACTCAACGTCAACAAAACTAAGGAGATGATTGTGGACTTCAGGAAACAGCAGAGGGAACACCCCCCTATCCACATCGATGGAACAGTAGTGGAGAGGGTAGCAAGTTTTAAGTTCCTCGGCATACACATCACAGACAAACTGAATTGGTCCACTCACACAGACAGCATTGTGAAGAAGGCGCAGCAGCGCCTCTTCAACCTCAGGAGGCTGAAGAAATTCGGCTTGTCACCAAAAGCACTCACAAACTTCTACAGATGCACAATCGAGAGCATCCTGGCGGGCTGTATCACCGCCTGGTACGGCAACTGCTCCGCCCTCAACCGTAAGGCTCTCCAGAGGGTAGTGAGGTCTGCACAACGCATCACCGGGGGCAAACTACCTGCCCTCCAGGACACCTACACCACCCTATGTCACAGGAAGGCCATAAAGATCATCAAGGACATCAACCACCCGAGCCACTGCCTGTTCACCCCGCTATCATCCAGAAGGCGAGGTCAGTACAGGTGCATCAAAGCTGGGACCGAGAGACTGAAAAACAGCTTCTATCTCAAGGCTATCAGACTGTTAAACAGCCACCACTAACATTGAGTAGCTGCTGCCAACACACTGACACTGACTCAACTCCAGCCACTTTAATAATGGGAATTGATGGGAAATGATGTAAATATATCACTAGCCACTTTAAACAATGCTACCTTATATAATGTTACCTACCCTACATTATTCATCTCATATGCATACGTATATACTGTACTCTATATCATCGACTGTATCCTTATGTAATACATGTATCACTAGCCACTTTAACTATGCCACTTTGTTTACATACTCATCTCATATGTATATACTGTACTCGATACCATCTACTGTATCTGCCTATGCTGCTCTGTACCATCACTCATTCATATATCCTTATGTACATATTCTTTATCCCCTCACACTGTGTACAAGACAGTAGTTTTGGAATTGTTAGTTAGATTACTTGTTGGTTATTACTGCATTGTCGGAACTAGAAGCACAAGCATTTCGCTACACTCGCATTAACATCTGCTAACCATGTGTATGTGACAAATAAAATTTGATTTGATTTGATTTGAATGGATTTGGGAGAAGGAGAAATGGGGAAGGCTTGGGCGAGTTGCTGTTGGGGGTGCAGTGCTGTTGACCGGGGTAGGAGTAGCCAGGTGGAAAGCATGGCCAGCCGTAGAAAAATGCTTATTGAAATTCTCAATTATGTTGGATTTATCAGTGGTGACAGTGTTTCCTATCTTCAGTGCAGTGGGCAGCTGGGAGCAGGTGTTCTTATTCTCCATGGACTTTACAGTGTCCCGGAACTTTTTTGAGTTTGTGTTGCAGGAAGCAAATTTCTGCTTGAAAAAGCTAGCCTTGGCTTTTCTAACTGCCTGTGTATAATGGTTTCTAGCTTCCCTGAACAGCTGCATATCACGGGGGCTGTTCGATGCTAATTCAGAACGCCATAGGATGTTTTTGTGTTGGTTAAGGGCAGTCAGGTCTGGGGAGAACCAAGGGCTATATCTGTTCCTGGTTCAAAATTTCTTGAATGGGGCATGTTTATTTAAGATGGTTAGGAAGGCATTTAAAAAAAATATCCAGGCATCCTCTACTGACGGGATGAGATCAATATCCTTCCAGGATACCCCGGCCAGGTCGATTAGAAAGGCCTGCTCGCTGAAGTGTTTCAGGGAGCGTTTTACAGTGATGAGTGGAGGTCGTTTGACCGCTGACCCATTACGGATGCAGGCAATGAGGCAGTGATCGCTGAGATCTTGGTTGAAGACAGCAGAGGTGTATTTAGAGGGGAAGTTGGTTAGGATGATATCTATGAGGGTGCCCATGTTTAAGGCTTTGGGGAGGTACCTGGTAGGTTCATTGATAATTTGTGTGAGATTGAGGGCATCAAGTTTAGATTGTAGGATGGCTGGGGTGTTAAGCATGTTCCAGTTTAGGTCGCCTAGCAGCACGAGCTCTGAAGATAGATGGGGGGCAATCAGTTCACATATGGTGTCCAGAGCACAGCTGGGGGCAGAGGGTGGTCTATAGCAGGCGGCAACGGTGAGAGATTTGTTTTTAGAGAGGTGGATTTTTAAAAGTAGAAGTTCAAATTGTTTGGGTACAGACCTGGATAGTAGGACAGAACTCTGCAGGCTATCTTTGCAGTAGATTGCAACACTGCCCCCTTTGGCAGTTCTATCTTGTCTGAAAATGTTGTAGTTTGGAATTAAAATTTCTGAATTTTTGGTGGTCTTCCTAAGCCAGGATTCAGACACAGCTAGAACATCCGGGTTGGCAGAGTGTGCTAAAGCAGTGAATAGAACAAACTTAGGGAGGAGGCTTCTAATGTTAACATGCATGAAACCAAGGCTATTACGGTTACAGAAGTCGTCAAAAGAGAGCACCTGGGGGGTGGGAGTGGAGCTAGGCACTGCAGGGCCTGGATTCACCTCTAAATCGTCCCAGACTTGTACACGTTGTACACATATTAACCAGACCATCCCCTGGTATGACACAGGGATATATTAACCAGACCATCCCCTGGCACAGTGCTATATTAACCAGACCATCCCCTGGCATGGCACAGTGCTATATTAACTAGACCATCCCCTGGCATGGCACAGTGCTATATTAACCAGATCATCCCCTGGTACAGTGCTAAATTAACCAGACCATTCCCTGGCATGGCAAAGTGCTATATTAACCAGACCATCCCCTGGCATGGCACAGTGATATATTAACCAGACCATCCCTTGGCATGGCACAGTGCTATATTAACCAGACCATCCCCTGGCATGGCACAGTGCTATATTAACCAGAACATCCCCTGGCACAGTGATATATTAACCAGACCATCCCCTGGCACAGTGCTATATTAACCAGACAATCCCCTGGCATGGCACAGTGCTAAATTAACCAGACCATCCCCTGGCACAGTGCTATATTAACCAGACCATCCCCTGGCATGGCACAGTGCTAAATTAACCAGACCATCCCCTGGCACAGTGCTATATTAACCAGACCATCCCCTGGCATGGCACAGTGCTAAATTAACCAGACCATCCCCTGGCACAGTGCTATATTAACCAGACCATCCCCTGGCATGGCACAGTGCTATATTAACTAGACCATCCCCTGGCATGGCACAGTGCTATATTAACCAGATCATCCCCTGGTACAGTGCTAAATTAACCAGACCATTCCCTGGCATGGCAAAGTGCTATATTAACCAGACCATCCCTTGGCATGGCACAGTGCTATATTAACCAGACCATCCCCTGGCATGGCACAGTGCTATATTAACCAGACCATCCCCTGGCACAGTGATATATTAACCAGACCATCCCCTGGCACAGTACTATATTAACCAGACAATCACCTGGCATGGCACAGTGCTAAATTAACCAGACCATCCCCTGGCACAGTGCTATATTAACCAGACCATCCCCTGGCATGGCACAGTGCT
The DNA here is from genome assembly GCF_045791955.1 of Oncorhynchus clarkii lewisi. NCBI lineage: Eukaryota > Metazoa > Chordata > Actinopteri > Salmoniformes > Salmonidae > Oncorhynchus > Oncorhynchus clarkii. Next base: position 75,890,421 of record NC_092155.1, read on the forward strand.
AAATTAACCAGACCATCCCCTGGCACAGTGCTATATTAACCAGACCATCCCCTGGCATGGCACAGTGCTAAATTAACCAGACCATCCCCTGGCACAGTGCTATATTAACCAGACCATCCCCTGGCATGGCACAGTGCTATAAGAGCACACTACCCCTATGTCAAGAGAGAGGGTATTGGCCCAGGGTGGAAACTCAGAATACTAGACACTGAGGAAATGTAAACAACCTCTGTCAACGTGTAGAAGTATGGGACAGTAATGGAGCAGTCTGGGACAGTAATGGTGCAGTCTGGGACAGTAATGGTGCAGACAGTAATGGAGCAGTCTGGGACAGTAATGATGCAGTCTGGGACAGTAATGGTGCAGTCTGGGACAGTAATGGTGCAGACAGTAACGGAGCAGTCTGGGACAGTAGTGGTGCAGTCTGGGACAGTAATGGTGCAGTCTGGGGCAGTAATGGTGCAGTCTGGGACAGTAACAGTGCAGACAGTAGTGGTGCAGTCTGGGACAGTATTGGTGCAGTCTGGGACAGTATTGGTGCAGTCTGGGACAGTAATGGTGCAGTCTGGGACAGTAATGGTGCAGTCTGGGACAGTAATGGTGCAGTCTGGGACAGTAGTGGTGCAGTCTGGGACAGTAATGGTGCAGTCTGGGACAGTAATGGTGCAGACAGTAATGGTGCAGTCTGGGACAGTAATGGTGCAGTCTGGGACAGTAATGGTGCAGACAGTAATGGAGCAGACAGTAATGGTGCAGTCTGGGACAGTAGTGGTGCAGTCTGGGACAGTAGTGGTGCAGACAGTAATGATGCAGTCTGGGACAGTAATGGTGCAGTCTGGGACAGTAGTGGTGCAGTCTGGGACAGTAATGGTGCAGTCTGGGACAGTAATGGTGCAGACAGTAATGGTGCAGTCTGGGACAATAAAGGTGCAGTCTGGGACAATAATGGTGCAGTCTGGGACTATAATGGTGCAGCCAGTAATGGAGCAGTCTGGGACAGTAATGGAGCAGTCTGGGACAGTAATGGAGCAGTCTGGGACAGTAATGGTGCAGTCTGGGACAGTAATGGTGCAGTCTGGGACAGTAATGGTGCAGTCTGGGACAGTAATGGTGCAGACAGTAATGGTGCAGTCTGGGACAGTAATGGTGCAGTCTGGGACAGTAATGGTGCAGACAGTAATGGTGCAGTCTGGGACAGTAATGGCGCAGTCTTGGACAGTAATGGTGCAGTCTGGGACAGTAATGGTGCAGTCTGGGACAGTAATGGAGCAGTCTGGGACAGTAATGGTGCAGTCTGGGACAGTAATGGTAAAGTCTGGGACAGTAATGGTGCAATCTGGGAAAGTAATGGTACAGTCTGGGACAGTAATGCTGCAGTCTGGGACAGTAATGGTGCAGTCTGGGACAATAAAGGTGCAGTCTGGGACAGTAATGGAGCAGTCTGGGACAGTAATGGTGCAGTTCGGGACAGTAATGGAGCAGTCTGGGACAGTAATGGTGCAGTCTGGGACAGTAATGGTGCAGTCTGGGACAATAATGGTGCAGTCTGGGACAATAATGGTACAGTCTGGGACAGTAATGGTGCAGTCTGGGACAGTAATGGTGCAGTCTGGGACAGTAATGGTGCAGTCTGGGACAGTAGTGGTGCAGTCTGGGACAGTAATGGTGCAGTCTGGGACAGTAATGGTGCAGTCTGGGACAGTAGTGGTGCAGACAGTAATGGTGCTGTCTGGGAGAGTAATGGAGCAGTCTGTGACAGTAATGGAGCAGTCTGGGACAGTAGTGGTGCAGTCTGGGACAGTAATGGAGTAGTCTGGGACAGTAATGGTGCAGTCTGGGACAATAATGGTGCAGTCTGGGACAGTAGTGGTGCAGTCTGGGACAGTAATGGAGCAGTCTGGGACAGTAATGGTGCAGTCTGGGACAGTAATGGTACAGTCTGGGACAGTAATGGAGCAGTCTGGGACAGTAATAGTGCAGTCTGGGACAGTAGTGGTGCAGTCTGGGACAGTAGTGGTGCAGTCTGGGACAGTAGTGGTGCAGTCTGGGACAGTAATGGAGCAGTCTGGGACAGTAGTGGTGCAGTCTGGGACAGTAGTGGTGCAGTCTGGGACAGTAGTGGTGCAGTCTGGGACAGTAGTGGTGCAGTCTGGGACAGTAATGGAGCAGTCTGGGACAGTAATGGAGCAGTCTGGGACAGTAGTGGTGCAGTCTGGGACAGTAGTGGTGCAGTCTGCGACAGTAATGGAGCAGTCTGGGACAGTAGTGGTGCAGTCTGGGACAGTAGTGGTGCAGTCTGGGACAGTAGTGGTGCAGTCTGGGACAGTAATGGAGCAGTCTGGGACAGTAGTGGTGCAGTCTGGGACAGTAGTGGTGCAGTCTGGGACAGTAGTGGTGCAGTCTGGGACAGTAGTGGTGCAGTCTGGGACAGTCATGGAGCAGTCTGGGACAGTAATGGTGCAGTCTGGGACAGTAATGGTGTAGTCTGGGACAGTAATGGTGCAGTCTGGGACAGTAATGGAGCAGTCTGGGACAGTAATGGAGCAGTCTGGGACAGTAATGGTGCAGTCTGGGACAGTAGTGGTGCAGTCTGGGACAGTAATGGTGCAGTCTGGGACAGTAGTGGTGCAGTCTGGGACAGTAATGGAGCAGTCTGGGACAGTAATGGTGCAGACAGTAATGGAGCAGTCTAGGACAGTAATGGTGCAGTCTGGGACAGTAATGGTGCAGTCTGGGACAGTAACGGTGCAGTCTGGGACAGTAATGGTGCAGTCTGGGACAATAATGGTGCAGTCTGGGACAGTAGTGGTGCAGTCTGGGACAGTAATGGAGCAGTCTGGGACAGTAATGGTGCAGTCTGGGACAGTAATGGTACAGTCTGGGACAGTAATGGAGCAGTCTGGGACAGTAATAGTGCAGTCTGGGACAGTAGTGGTGCAGTCTGGGACAGTAGTGGTGCAGTCTGGGACAGTAGTGGTGCAGTCTGGGACAGTAATGGAGCAGTCTGGGACAGTAGTGGTGCAGTCTGGGACAGTAGTGGTGCAGTCTGGGACAGTAATGGAGCAGTCTGGGACAGTAATGGAGCAGTCTGGGACAGTAATGGTGCAGTCTGGGACAGTAGTGGTGCAGTCTGGGACAGTAATGGTGCAGTCTGGGACAGTAGTGGTGCAGTCTGGGACAGTAATGGAGCAGTCTGGGACAGTAATGGTGCAGACAGTAATGGAGCAGTCTAGGACAGTAATGGTGCAGTCTGGGACAGTAATGGTGCAGTCTGGGACAGTAACGGTGCAGTCTGGGACAGTAATGGTGCAGTCTGGGACAGTAATGGAGCAGTCTGGGACAGTAATGGTGCAGTCTGGGACAGTAGTGGTGCAGTCTGGGACAGTAGTGGAGCAGTCTGGGACAGTGATGGTGCAGTCTGGGACAGTAGTGGTGCAGTCTGGGACAGTAATGGTGCAGTCTGGGACAGTAGTGGTGCAGTCTGGGACAGTAGTGGTGCAGTCTGGGACAGTAGTGGTGCAGTCTGGGACAGTAATGGAGCAGTCTGGGACAGTAGTGGTGCAGTCTGGGACAGTAGTGGTGCAGTCTGGGACTGTAGTGGTGCAGTCTGGGACAGTAGTGGTGCAGTCTGGGACAGTAATGGAGCAGTCTGGGACAGTAGTGGTGCAGTCTGGGACAGTAGTGGTGCAGTCTGGGACAGTAATGGTGCAGTCTGGGACAGTAATGGTGCAGACAGTAATGGTGCAGTCTGGGACAGTAATGGTGCAGTCTGGGACATTAATGGTGCAGTCTGGGACAGTAATGGAGCAGTCTGGGACAGTAATGGAGCAGTCTGGGACAGTAATGGAGCAGTCTGGGACAGTAATGGAGCAGTCTGGGACAGTAATGGAGCAGTCTGGGACAGTAATGGAGCAGTCTGGGACAGTAGTGGTGCAGTCTGGGACAGTAATGGTGCAGTCTGGGACAGTAATGGTGCAGTCTGGGACAGTAATGGTGCAGTCTGGGACAGTAATGGTGCAGTCTGGGACAGTAGTGGTGCAGTCTGGGACAGTAGTGGTGCAGTCTGGGACAGTAATGGTGCAGTCTGGGACAGTAATGGTGCAGTCTGGGACAGTACTGGTGCAGACAGTAATGGTGCAGTCTGGGAGAGTAATGGAGCAGTCTGTGACAGTAATGGAGCAGTCTGGGACAGTAGTGGTGCAGTCTGGGACAGTAATGGAGCAGTCTGGGACAGTAATGGTGCAGTCTGGGACAATAATGGTGCAGTCTGGGACAGTAGTGGTGCAGTCTGGGACAGTAATGGAGCAGTCTGGGACAGTAATGGTGCAGTCTGGGACAGTAATGGTACAGTCTGGGACAGTAATGGAGCAGTCTGGGACAGTAATAGTGCAGTCTGGGACAGTAGTGGTGCAGTCTGGGACAGTAGTGGTGCAGTCTGGGACAGTAGTGGTGCAGTCTGGGACAGTAATGGAGCAGTCTGGGACAGTAGTGGTGCAGTCTGGGACAGTAGTGGTGCAGTCTGGGACAGTAGTGGTGCAGTCTGGGACAGTAATGGAGCAGTCTGGGACAGTAATGGAGCAGTTTGGGACAGTAATGGTGCAGTCTGGGACAGTAGTGGTGCAGTCTGGGACAGTAATGGAGCAGTCTGGGACAGTAATGGTGCAGTCTGGGACAGTAGTGGTGCAGTCTGGGACAGTAGTGGTGCAGTCTGGGACAGTAATGGAGCAGTCTGGGACAGTAGTGGTGCAGTCTGGGACAGTAGTGGTGCATTCTAGGACAGTAGTGGAGCAGTCTGGGACAGTAGTGGTGCAGTCTGGGACAGTAGTGGTGCAGTCTGGGACAGTAGTGGTGCAGTCTGGGACAGTAATGGAGCAGTCTGGGACAGTAATGGAGCAGTCTGGGACAGTAGTGGTGCAGTCTGGGACAGTAGTGGTGCAGTCTGGGACAGTAATGGAGCAGTCTGGGACAGTAGTGGTGCAGTCTGGGACAGTAATGGAGCAGTCTGGGACAGTAGTGGTGCAGTCTGGGACAGTAGTGGTGCAGTCTGGGACAGTAATGGAGCAGTCTGGGACAGTAATGGTGCAGTCTGGGACAGTAGTGGTGCAGTCTGGGACAGTAGTGGAGCAGTCTGAGACAGTGATGGTGCAGTCTGGGACAGTAGTGGTGCAGTCTGGGACAGTAATGGAGCAGTCTGGGACAGTAATGGTGCAGTCTGGGACAGTAGTGGTGCAGTCTGGGACAGTAGTGGTGCAGTCTGGGACAGTAGTGGTGCAGTCTGGGACAGTAATGGAGCAGTCTGGGACAGTAGTGGTGCAGTCTGGGACAGTAATGGTGCAGTCTGGGACTGTAGTGGTGCAGTCTGGGACAGTAGTGGTGCAGTCTGGGACAGTAATGGAGCAGTCTGGGACAGTAGTGGTGCAGTCTGGGACAGTAGTGGTGCAGTCTGGGACAGTAATGGTGCAGTCTGGGACAGTAATGGTGCAGACAGTAATGGTGCAGTCTGGGACAGTAATGGTGCAGTCTGGGACATTAATGGTGCAGTCTGGGACAGTAATGGAGCAGTCTGGGACAGTAATGGAGCAGTCTGGGACAGTAATGGAGCAGTCTGGGACAGTAATGGAGCAGTCTGGGACAGTAATGGAGCAGTCTGGGACAGTAATGGAGCAGTCTGGGACAGTAGTGGTGCAGTCTGGGACAGTAATGGTGCAGTCTGGGACAGTAATGGAGCAGGGCTTCCTCATGCAGTTCCAGCAGGACTTTTACGGGATCAAAGAGAAGGAACAGCAGGAAAAGCTCTCTGTGACGACTCCCCCATCCTGAGTAAGTCACCCCTCCTCAGTACTGAACATACCAACAGCACCCCCCCCCCCTTCCCCAGTACTGAACACTCCCAGGTCCCATAACTGCACTGATCCTCCATCACAGAGAGGGATAAATTCACAGAGCTGGAGAGAAACATGGTGGAGCTCAGAGAGCTAGTCCACACAATCCAGACAGAACCAACACCACTCCAACAAGACACGGAGGGCAGAAGGTGGAGATGGACGGCTGTCTGAGAGAGCTGGCTGCTCTACGGACTGAGGTGAGATAACTTAACTTGTTATGGCTGCAATCCCGATATCGGGATAAGTGTCATCAACAACCGCTGAATAGCATAGCGCTACATACAATAAATATTACCATAATTATTTATATTCATGAAATCACAAGTGCAATATAGCAAAACACAGATCAGCCTTTTGTTAATCCACCTGTCGTGTCAGATTTTGAAATTGTGCTTTACAGCTAAAGCAATCCAAGCGTTTGTGTAAGTTTATCGATCGCACGATAAAACATTAAGTACACTTAGCATTAGGTAGCTCGGTCACAAAAATCTGAAAAGCAATCAAAGTAATCGTTTACCTTTGATGATCTTCGGATGTTTTCACTCACGAGACTCCCAGTTACACAATAAATGTTCATTTTGTTCCATAAAGATTATTTTTAGATCCAAAATACCTCCGTTTGTTTGTCGCGTTATGTTCAGAAATCCACAGGAAAGAGCGGTCACGAAAACGCAGACAAATTCCAAATAGTTTCCATAATGTCCACAGAAACAAGTCAAACGTTTTTTTATAATCAATCCTCAGATTGTTTTTAAAATATATAATCGATAATATATCAACTGCAAATGTCTTTCACAGTGTGAGAGGGAAAAGCGATACCTATCCAAACTCTGTTGCGCGAGCAAAACCCATGTGACCACTTGACGCGATGTTATCGTTCTGGCTCGTTTTTCAAAATAAAAGCCTGAAACTATGTCTGAAGACTGTTGACACCTTGAGGAAGCGACAGGAAAAGGAATCTGGTTGATATCCCTCTAAATGGAGCAAAGGGAGGCTATGGAACATGGAGTTTTCAAAATAGAAGCCACTTCCTGCTTTGATTTTCCTCAGTGTTTCACCTGCAATATCAGTTCTGTTATACTCACAGACAATATTTTGACAGTTTTGGAAACTTTAGAGTGGTTTCTATCCAATACTACTAATAATGTGCATGTATTAGCAACTGAGACTGAGGAGCTGGCCGTTTACAATGGGCACCTTTTCATCCAAGCTACTCAATACTGCCTCTGCAGTCTTAAAAAGTTAAGAGGCACACAGATCCCCTGTCAGCTCCCCCACACATCCACTGAGGACACACAAAAGCCAGAGATTGTGCTCCTCATTGACTCAAATGGCAAATACATTCAAGAGGATAAACTATTTCCCAAACACAAAGTGGCTAAACTCTGGTGCCCAAACACTAGACATGCCCTGAAGCGTGTTGTCGTGGGACAGACTAGGGTCCCCCAGCCACATCATAATTCACACAGGCACAAATGACCTAAGGGCCCAGCAGGAAAGGGTGGCCACAGCTACCACGAAAATACTTTCACCCTGCCACCACACAGCAGGAGAATGCAAACATTTCCCGTGACTGTGCCCCAAAACCTAATGTCTACCTGGTCCACCACTCCACCCTGGCCCACCACTCCACCCTGGCCCACCACTCCACCCTGGCCTTGACAGCCTTTATGACCAGCTCCACCTCTCCAAGGCAGCAACGCCAACTTTAGCCAGGACCCTGAAGGACATCACCCTCAACCGTAGCCCCAGCACCTCACACAGGAGCAACAGAGCAACGGACACCCCGCCCAGACCAGCGAGACACCCTCCCAGACCTCCTCTTGAAGGACCTGCACCGAGAGAACCCACGCCAAGACCACAGCATCACCAGCCACACACAGGGGGACAAACAGCTACCTAGAGGTGACAGCATTCCCTCCCCCATATGCCCTCCTTGACACAAATACAACATATTTGGATGTCATGTTGTAACGATCGTCGTATAAATCAGACCAAGGTGCAGCGTGGTATGCATGCATTCTCTTTTAATGAATAAAACACTGAACAAAAAACAACAAAATCAACGAACGAAACGTGAAGCCATACAAATAGTGCTGACAGGCAACTAAACATAGACAAGATCCCACAAACACACATGAAGAAATGGCTACCTAAATATGATCCCCAATCAGAGAGTGGTATGGGGGCTGTGCTTTGGCAAAGTGGGTGGGGTTATATCCTTCCTGTTTGGCCCTGTCCGGGGGTGTCCTCGGATGGGGCCACAGTGTCTCCTGACCCCTCCTGTCTCAGCCTCCAGTATTTATGCTGCAGTAGTTTATGTGTCGGGGGGCTAGGGTCAGTTTGTTATATCTGGAGTACTTCTCCTGTCCTATTCGGTGTCCTGTGTGAATGTAAGTGTGCTCTCTCTAATTCTCTCTTTCTCTCTTTCTTTCTCTCTCTCGGAGGACCTGATTCCTAGGACCATGCCTCAGGACTACCTGGCATGATGACTCCTTGCTGTCCCCAGTCCACCTGGCCGTGCTGCTGCTCCAGTTTCAACTGTTCTGCCTTATTATTATTTGACCATGCTGGTCATTTTATGAACATTTGAACATCTTGGCCATGTTCTGTTATAATCTCCACCCGGCACAGCCAGAAGAGGACTGGCCACCCCACATAGCCTGGTTCCTCTCTAGGTTTCTTCCTAGGTTTTGGCCTTTCTAGGGAGTTTTTCCTAGCCACCGTGCTTCTACACCTGCATTGCTTGCTGTTTGTGGTTTTAGGCTGGGTTTCTGTACAGCACTTTGAGATATCAGCTGATGTACGAAGGGCTATATAAATACATTTGATTTGATTTGATTTGACAACCACCTCTCCATCAACGTCAGCAAGACAATGGAGCTGATCGTGGACAACAGGAAACTGAGGGCCCAGCACGCCCCCACCCACATCTACGGGGGAGTAGTGGAGTGGGTCGAGAGCTTCAAGTTCCTCGGTTTCCACATCACAAAGGAATTAACATGGTCCTCACACACCAAGACAATCGTGAAGAGGGCACGACAACGTCGCTTCCTCCCTCAGTAGGTTGAACGATTTGGCATGGGCCCTCTGATCTTCAAAAAGTGTGCTGCACCATCGAGAGCAACTTGACTGGCTGCATCACCACTTGGTATAGCAACTGCTTGGCTCCCGACTGCAAGGCGCTACAGAGGGTAGTACGTATGGCCCGGTACGTCAGTGGTACAGAGCTCCCTACCATCCAGGACCTCTATACCAGGTGGTGTCAGAGGAAGGCCCTAAACATCTTAAAAAAATAAAATAAAAATACCCCCTTTTTCTCCCCAATTTTGTGTTATCCAATTGTTAGTAGCTATCATGCATCCTCTGATACACAACCCAACCAAGCCTCACTGCTTCTTAACACAGCGCGCATCCAACCCGGAAGCCAGACGCACCAATGTGTCGGAGGAAACACCGTGCATCTGCCAACCTTGGTTAGCGTGCACTGCGGCCGGCCTGCCACAGGAGTTGCTGGTGCGCGATGAGACAAGGATATCCCTACCGACCAAACCCTTCCTAACCCGGACGACGCTAGGCCAATTGTGCTACGCCCCTCTCTCTCTCTCTCTGCATGAGAGAGAGAGAGCGAGAGCGAGAGCGAGAGAGATTTCCAAACCTTCCAAGTCCCCTAAGCAAGCTGGTCCTGGGGCTCTGTTCACAAACACACCCCACAGAGGAGAGCCAGCCAGCCAGCCACACACACTTCACACATCCCCCTCCTGCACACACAGATGCCTACTCACCCTGTAGTGGCAGGACGTGGTTGGCATGTATCATGATGCTGAGTTGTAGCACCAGCTGAGGAGCGCTCTTCAGGAAGGCCTCCAGCAGCCTCAGCATGGTGATGTCAGCACACTCACACATCAACCTCCAGTGGAAGTGACCGCGGTTGCCGTGCCAACTGCTCTGGGCGCCCAGGTAGAGGGCGTGGACATACCTGTAGAGGAGGAAGGGGGATGAGTGTCAGTTGATCAGTCTGTCAATCAGTCAGTCGAGCAGGTCGATCGATGAATCAGTCAACTAACCAATCAGCCAACCGACTAACCAATCAGCCAACCGACTAATCAATCAGCCAACCGACGAATCAATCTGCCAACCGACTAAACAATCAGCCAACCGACTAATCAATCAGCCAACCGACTAATCAATCAACAATGTATTTACATAGAGCATTTAACAAAACAGTTGTCACAAAGTGCTTTACGTTAACCCTGCCTAGTCCCAGACAGGTTCAGGGCCTAGCCCCAGACAGGTTCAGGACCTAGCCCCAGACAGGTTCAGGACCTAGTCCCAGACAGGTTCAGGACCTAGTCCCAGACAGGTTCAGGACCTAGTCCCAGACAGGTTCAGGGCCTAGTCCCAGACAGGTTCAGGGCCTAGTCCCAGACAGGTTCAGGGCCTAGCCCCAGACAGGTTCAGGGCCTAGTCCCAGACAGGTTCAGGGCCTAGTCCCAGACAGGTTCAGGGCCTAGTCCCAGACAGGTTCAGGGCCTAGTCCCAGACAGGTTCAGGACCTAGTCCCAGACAGGTTCAGGGTCTAGCCCCAGACAGGTTCAGGACCTAGTCCCAGACAGGTTCAGGGCCTAGTCCCAGACAGGTTCAGGGCCTAGTCCCAGACAGGTTCAGGGCCTAGTCCCAGACAGGTTCAGGGCCTAGTCCCAGACAGGTTCAGGGCCTAGTCCCAGACAGGTTCAGGGCCTAGTCCCAGACAGGTTCAGGGCCTAGTCCCAGACAGGTTCAGGACCTAGTCCCAGACAGGTTCAGGGCCTAGTCCCAGACAGGTTCAGGGCCTAGCCCCAGACAGGTTCAGGACCTAGCCCCAGACAGGTTCAGGACCTAGTCCCAGACAGGTTCAGGACCTAGTCCCAGACAGGTTCAGGACCTAGTCCCAGACAGGTTCAGGGCCTAGTCCCAGACAGGTTCAGGGCCTAGTCCCAGACAGGTTCAGGGCCTAGTCCCAGACAGGTTCAGGGCCTAGTCCCAGACAGGTTCAGGGCCTAGTCCCAGACAGGTTCAGGGCCTAGTCCCAGACAGGTTCAGGGCCTAGTCCCAGACAGGTTCAGGGCCTAGTCCCAGACAGGTTCAGGGCCTAGTCCCAGACAGGTTCAGGACCTAGTCCCAGACAGGTTCCAGTCTACAGACAAACAGACCAAACACTCCACAGTCAGCATGCAGCCAGGCAGGAAACTCACATGGTTACACAGAGGAAATACACCACTGCAAATAATGTGCTTTCTTCCTCTTACTTGCCTGTCTTTACTACACTAGACAGCAGCCACTCACTTTACCCTCTCTCTCTCTCTGTCTCTCTGTCTCTGTCTCTGTCTCTCTCTCTCTCTCTCTCTCTCTCTGTCTCTCTGTCTCTGTCTCTCTCTCTCTCTCTCTCTCTCTCTCTCTCTCTCTCTCTCTCTCTCTCTCTCTCTACTCTCTCTCGCTCTCTCTCTGTCTCTCTCTCTCTCTCTGTCTCTCTCTCTCTCTCTCTCTCTCTCTCTCTGTCTCTCTCTCTCTCTGTCTCTCTCTCTCTCTCTCTGTCTCTGTCTCTGTCTCTGTCTCTGTCTCTCTCTCTCTCTCTCTCTCTCTCTCTCTCTCTGTCTCTGTCTCTGTCTCTCTCTCTCTCTCTCTCTCTCTCTCTCTCTCTGTCTCTGTCTCTGTCTCTCTCTCTCTCTCTCTCTCTCTCTCTCTCTCTCTCTCTCTCTCTCTCTCTCTGTCTCTCTCTCTCTCTCTCTCTCTCTCTCCCTCTCTCTCTCTCTCTCTCTCCTGTTAATTTCTATTGTTTATTTCACTTTTATATATTGTCTACTTCACTTGCTTTGGCAATGTTAACACACGTTTTCCATGCCAATAAAGCCCTTGAATTGAATTGAATTGAGAGAGAAAGAGAGAACAGACAAGCAGATGAGCTCCTGCATTTTTGTTTTTACAAAAATATAGATTTAGAGTTCGATAAACTTGGATTTTTACAACATACTACCCTCTACAATATAACCTTCACTCCAAATCAAAACTCCAAACCTACAATATGATTTTGGACAAATTTACCTGGAAGGATTCCTACTACCAAAGATTCTTATTTCCAAGCTATACAGCAAAATATCTGGAGAACAAACAACAGAAACCTGAAAACACCATCCAACCTGGAACTGAGTAAATCCTGTTTAATCTGAAGCTACAATTAATAATATCCTCTTAAGGATCCACCCCCTTTTTTTCAATTTCCTCCTAAAATGACATACCCAAATCTAACTTCCTGTAGCTCAGGCCCTGAAGCAAGGATATGCATATTATTGGTACCATTTGAAAGGAAACACTTTGAAGTTTATGGAAATGTGGAATGAATGTAGAAGAAGTTAAACAAACCCACAGACGAGCAATCGCAAACGGAAAGTCAACCTCCCAGCACAGAGCACTACTCCCTCATTGAAACTAAGGATACATTCACCCAGCTGGAGGTAAGGTAGGTGGAGCTGGAACAGCAGGTGATTACACTTCAGTCAGCACAAAGAAATAGTCCAGCTCAACATTACGCCTCAACCAGACCTGGAGAGCTGGAGGTGGAGAGAGACATATCTGCAGTCTGGACTGTGGTGAGACAACATCAACAGGAGAAAGTGCAGGAGCAGGAGAAGAGCAGAGCACTAGAGGAGAGGATCAGACTGCTGGAGGAGAATTTCACCATTATTTAACCAGGTAGGCTAGTTGAGAACACCTTTATTTAACCAGGTAGGCCAGTTGAGAACACCTTTATTTAACCAGGTAGGCTAGTTGAGAACACCTTTATTTAACCAGGTAGGCTTTCGACACAATACAACAACACAGAGTTACACGTGGAATAAACAAAACATACAGTCAATAATACAGTAGAACAAAAGAAAACAAAAAGTCTATATACAGTGAGTACAAATGAGGTAAGTTAAGGAAATAAATAGGCCATGGTGGCGAAGTAATTACAATATAGCAATTAAAACACTGGAATGGTAGATCGGCAGAAGATGAATGTGCAGGTAGAGATACTGGGGTGCAAAGGAGCAAGATAAATAAATAAATAAATAAATACAGTATGGGGATGAGGTAGTTGGATGGGCTGTTTACAGATGGGCTATGTACAGGTGCAATGATCTGTGAGCTGCTCTGACAGCTGGTGCTTAAAGCTAGTGATGGAGATATGAGTCTCCAGCTTCAGAGATTTTTGCAGTTCGTTCCAGTCATGGGCAGCAGAGAACTGTAAGGAAAGACGACCAAAGTAGGAATTGGCTTTGGGGATGACCAGTGAGATATACCTGCTGGAGTACGTGCCATGAGTGGGTGCTGCTATGGTGACCAGTGAGGTGAGATAAGGCGGGGCTTTACCTAGCAGAGACTTGTAAATAACCTGTAGCCAGTGGGTTTGCGACGAGTATGAAGCGAGGGCCAACGAACGAGAGCGTACAGGTCGCAGTGGTGAGTAGTGTATGGGGCTTTGGTGATAAAACGGATGGCACTGTGATAGACTGCATCCAATTTGTTGAGTAGAGGGTTGGAGGCTATTTTATAGATGACATCACCGAAGTCGAGGATCGGTAGGATGGTCAGTTTTACGAGGGTATGTTTGGCAGCATGAGTGAAGGAGGCTTTGTTGCGATATAGGAAGCCGATTCTAGATTTAATTTTGGATTGGAGATGTTTAATGTGAGTCTGGAAGGAGAGTTTACAGTCTAACCAGACTCCTGGGTATTTGTGGTTGTCCACATATTCAAAGTCAGAACCGTCCAGAGTAGTGATGCTGGACTGGCGGGCAGGTGCGGGCAGTGATCGGTTGAAGAGCATGCATTTAGTTTTACTTGTATTTAAGAGCAGTTGGAGGCCATGGAAGGAGAGTTGTTTGGCGTTGAAGCTCGTCTGGAGGTTAGGTTAACACAGTGTTAATGGAGAACAACCCATTGGAGAGCTGGCAACCCCGGCAGAGAAGCCAGCAGATCAGCACACCTCAGCCCCTGACCATAGCCTCGACTTCACAACAGGACAGACAAATAAATTTAAAAAATCCCCCAAGCCTCGGGGATCCCACACCCTCTGAGCACCCCCACTGTCAGCCACCCTGATAGCCTTCCTGACAACCCCCCCCCTCTAAACTATGGTGTCCAAACATCCAGCGCGACCTAGACCTTCTGTCTGAGGATCTACTAGGGTCACCCAGCGCACCCTAGACCTTCTGTCTGAGGACCTACTAGGGTCACCCAGCCACATGAAAATACACCCAGACACAAACAACCTGAGAACACAGCAGGAAAGGGAGTGATTGAAAAGGCTTCTTCTACTTTACCCCAACACACAAGTGGTTATCTCCAACCTGCTACCATGGAAACACTTCCACCCTGCTACCATACAAGTGGTTATCTCCACCCTGCTACCATGAAAAGACTTCCACCCTGCTAACATACAAGTGGTTATCTCCACCCTGCTACCATGAAAAGACTTCCACCCTGCTAACATACAAGTGGTTATCTCCACCCTGCTACCATGAAAAGACTTCCACCCTGCTAACATACAAGTGGTTATCTCCACCCTGCTAACATGAAAAGACTTCCACCCTGCTACCATACAAGTGGTTATCTCCACCCTGCTACCATACAAGTGGTTATCTCCACCCTGCTACCATACAAGTGGTTATCTCCACCCTGCTAACATACAAGTGGTTATCTCCACCCTGCTAACATACAAGCGGTTATCTCCACCCTGCTAACATACAAGCGGTTATCTCCACCCTGCTACCATACAAGTGGTTATCTCCACCCTGCTACGATACAAGTGGTTATCTCCACCCAGCTACCATACAAGTGGTTATCTCCACCCTGTTACCACGAAAAGACTTCCACCCTGCTAACATACTAGTGGTTATATCCACCCTGCTAACATACTAGTGGTTATCTCCACCCTGCTACCATACAAGTGGTTATCTCCACCCTGCTACCATACTAGCGGGCAAACACAAGTATTTCCCATGTGCCGCGAAAACCACTTACGACCAGGTCCACCTCTACAAGGCAGCAGTGCCCACCAGTCAGTAGTCTACATTATACTAGTCTACATTACACTGAGGAGTCAGTAGTCTACATTATACTGAGGAGTCAGTAGTCTACATCGTACTGAGGAGTCAGTAGTCTACATCGTACTAGGGAGTCAGGAGTCTACATTACACTGAGGAGTCAGTGGTCTACATTACACTGAGGAGTCAGTGGTCTACATTACACTGAGGAGTCAGTGGTCTACATTATACTGAGGAGTCAGTAGTCTGCATCGTACTGAGTCAGTAGTCTGCATCGTACTGAGTCAGTAGTCTGCATCGTACTGAGTCAGTAGTCTGCATCGTACTGAGGAGTCAGTAGTCTAGATCGTACTGAGTCAGTAGTCTACATTACACTGAGGAGTCAGTAGTCTACATCTGACTGAGTCAGTAGTCTACATCGTACTGAGGAGTCAGTAGTCTAGATTGTACTGAGTCAGTAGTCTGCATCGCACTGAGGAGTCAGTGGTCTACATTATACTGAGGAGTCAGTAGTCTACATCGTACTGAGTCAGTAGTCTGCATCGTACTGAGTCAGTAGTCTGCATCGTACTGAGTCAATAGTCTGCATCGTACTGAGGAGTCAGTAGTCTAGATCGTACTGAGTCAGTAGTCTACATTACACTGAGGAGTCAGTAGTCTGCATCGTACTGAGTCAGTAGTCTACATCGTACTGAGGAGTCAGTAGTCTAGATCGTACTGAGTCAGTAGTCTGCATCGTACTGAGGAGTCAGTAGTCTAGATCGTACTGAGTCAGTAGTCTACATTACACTGAAGAGTCAGTAGTCTACATCTGACTGAGGTAGTAGTCTACATCGTACTGAGGAGTCAGTAGTCTAGATCGTACTGAGTCAGTAGTCTGCATCGTACTGAGGAGTCAGTAGTCTACATTACACTGAGGAGTCAGTAGTCTATATTACACTGAGGAGTCAGTAGTCTACATCGTACTGAGTCAGTGGTCTACATCGTACTGAAGAGTCAGTTGTCTGCATCGTACTGAGGAGAAGTAGTCTACATTACACTGAGGAGTCAGTAGTCTACATCGTACTGAGTCAGTAGTCTGCATCGTACTGAGTCAGTAGTCTACATCGTACTGAGTAAGTAGTCTACATTACACTGAGGAGTCAGTAGTCTACATCGTACTGAGTCAGTAGTCTGCATCATACTGAGGAGTCAGTAGTCTACATTACACTGAGGAGTCAGTAGTCTACATTACACTGAGGAGTCAGTAGTCTACATTACACTGAGGAGTCATTAGTCTGCATCGTACTGAGGAGTCAGTAGTCTACATCGTACTGAGTCAGTAGTCTGCATCGTACTGAGGAGTCAGTAGTCTACATCGTACTGAGTAGGTAGTCTATATTATACTGAGGAGTCAGTAGTCTACATCGTACTGAGTCAGTAGTCTGCATCGTACTGAGGAGTCAGTAGTCTACATCGTACTGAGTTGGTGGTCTATATTATACTGAGGAGTCAGTATTCTACATTACACTGAGGAGTCAGTAGTCTACATCGTACTGAGTCAGTAGTCTACATTACACTGAGGAGTCAGTAGTCTATATTACACTGAGGAGTCAGTAGTCTGCATCGTACTGAGGAGTCAGTAGTCTACATTACACTGAGGAGTCAGTAGTCTACATCGTACTGAAGAGTCAGTAGTCTACATCGTACTGAGGAGTCAGTAGTCTACATTACACTGAGGAGTCAGTAGTAGCTCTTTTGATTTGCTCTCTCGGCTCTTTGTTTCAGTCGGCCAGTCTCATAATGTCCTCCGTCTCCACTGAGGATCATTCTATGCATCAGCAGGTTCAAGTTAATGGAATGGTATTGGTGTGAGCCAGGCGTTTTGAACTTGGCCGACTGGCTTGTCACGTGAATCAATGGCTGGTGTTCTGAAGAGAGGAGAGGAGACCTCCGTTACAGAAAGGGGATTTGTTCTCTCCACATGAACTAGCACCATGCAGGATCACGTGCTTCAGCCATGGATGAGAGACCTTCCTCAGAAACTGGTTCTAACTAAAATGATTTGTGAGAGAGAGAGAGAGAGAGAGACAGAGAGAGAGAGAGAGACAGAGAGAGAGACAGAGAGAGAGACAGAGAGAGACAGAGACAGACAGAGAGAGAGAGAGAGAGAGAGAGAGAGAGAGAGAGAGAGAGAGAGAGAGAGAGAGAGAGAGAGAGAGAGAGAGAGAGAGAGAGAGAGAGAGAGAGAGAGAGAGAGAGAGAATAGGAACATGAATGAGTGAGTATTCCTGAATAGTAGCTCTCTGTCTGTCTGTCTGTCTGTCTGTCTGTCTGTCTGTCTGTCTGTCTGTCTGTCTGTCTGTCTGTCTGTCTGTCTGTCTGTCTGTCATTCCAGGCTGGCTGGTACTGTTTGGAGCTGTCAGGCTGTGGATGATTGACAAGACAGAGTATCCAAGAATCCTCTCCCTAATGTGGACCTGTCAGTCTGTCACCCTCGAAGCTGAGCCACGTACATAACAGCCTGCCGGAGCTCCCACTGCTGCCGCTCAGGACACCACTCTCCATGCCCGTAGATCCAACCGCTCTCAGTATTACACAGCTAAAAAATGATCTCGCAATTCTACAGTTTATAAATGTAGCTCAACATGATCCACCTCTCTTTGCTACATAAATTAACCCATACCCTTACCCTAACCTTAACCAAACTGACAGTGATATACATGAAACTCCTAGACAGGATTGTGTCGAGGCACAGATCTGGGGAAGGGTACCAAAAAATGTCTGCAGCATTGAAGGTCCCCAAGAACACAGTGGCCTCCATCATTCTTAAATGGAACAAGTTTGGAACCACCAAGACTCTTCCTAGAGCTGGCCGCCCGGCCAAACTGAGCAATCAGGGGAGTGGCCTTGGTCAGGGAGTTCCTCTGCGGAGATGGGGGAACCTTCCAGAAGGACAACCATCTCTGCAGCACTCCATCAATCAGGCCTTTATGGTAGAGTGGCCAGACGGAAGCCACTCCTCAGTAAAAGGTACATGACAGCCCACTTGGAGTTTATCAAAAGGCACCTAAAGGACTCAGACCATGAGAGGCTGAGTCCTTTGGCCTGATATACAGTGCCTTGCGAAAGTATTCAGCCCCCTTGAACTTTGCGACCTTTTGCCACATTTCAGGCTTCAAACATAAAGATATAAAACTGTATTTTTTTGTGAAGAATCAACAACAAGTGGGACACAATCATGAAGTGGAACGATATTTATTGGATATTTCAAACTTTTTTAACAAATCAAAAACTGAAAAATTGGGCGTGCAAAATTATTCAGCCCCCTTAAGTTAATACTTTGTAGCGCCACCTTTTGCTGCGATTATAGCTGTAAGTCGCTTGGGGTATGTCTCTATCAGTTTTGCACATCGAGAGACTGAAATTTTTTCCCATTCCTCCTTGCAAAACAGCTCGAGCTCAGTGAGGTTGGATGGAGAGCATTTGTGAATAGCAGTTTTCAGTTCTTTCCACAGATTCTCGATTGGATTCAGGTCTGGACTTTGACTTGGCCATTCTAACACCTGGATATGTTTATTTTTGAACCATTCCATTGTAGATTTTGCTTTATGTTTTGGATCATTGTCTTGTTGGAAGACAAATCTCCGTCCCAGTCTCAGGTCTTTTGCAGACTCCATCAGGTTTTCTTCCAGAATGGTCCTGTAATTGGCTCCATCCATCTTCCCATCAATTTTAACCATCTTCCCTGTCCCTGCTGAAGAAAAGCAGGCCCAAACCATGATGCTGCCACCACCATGTTTGACAGTGGGGATGGTGTGTTCAGGGTGATGAGCTGTGTTGCTTTTACGCCAAACATAACGTTTTGCATTGTTGCCAAAAAGTTCAATTTTGGTTTCATCTGACCAGAGCACCTTCTTCCACATGTTTGGTGTGTCTCCCAGGTGGCTTGTGGCAAACTTTAACCGACACTTTTTATGGATATCTTTAAGAAATGGCTTTCTTCTTGCCACTCTTCCATAAAGGCAAAATTTGTGCAATATATGACTGATTGTTGTCCTATGGACAGAGTCTCCCACCTCAGCTGTAGATCTCTGCATTTCATCCAGAGTGATCATGGGCCTCTTGGCTGCATCTCTGATCAGCCTTCTCCTTGTAAGAGCTGAAAGTTTAGAGGGACGGCCAGGTCTTGGTAGATTTGCAGTGGTCTGATACTCCTTCCATTTCAATATTATCGCTTGCACAGTGCTCCTTGGGATGTTTAAAGCTTGGGAAATCTTTTTGTATCCAAATCCGGCTTTAAACTTCTTCACAACAGTATCTCGGACCTGCCTGGTGTGTTCCTTGTTCTTCATGATGCTCTCTGCGCTTTTAACGGACCTCTGAGACTATCACAGTGCAGGTGCATTTATACGGAGACTTGATTACACACAGGTGGATTGTATTTATCATCATTAGTCATTTAGGTCAACATTGGATCATTCAGAGATCCTCACTGAACTTCTGGAGAGAGTTTGCTGCACTGAAAGTAAAGGGGCTGAATAATTTTGCACGCCCAATTTTTCAGTTTTTGATTTGTTAAAAAAGTTTGAAATATCCAATAAATGTCGTTCCACTTCATGATTATGTCCCACTTGTTGTTGATTCTTCACAAAAAAATACAGTTTTATATCTTTATGTTTGAAGCCTGAAATGTGGCAAAAGGTCGCAAAGTTCAAGGGGGCCGAATACTTTCGCAAGGCACTGTACATTACGCTCCACTATAACACCAATTACTCTCAATACTTCAACCCCCAATACTACATCTCCCTCTGACAAAAAGCCAGGTATTACACACACACACAGACACAGACACAGGATAGATACCAGGTATCACACAGACACAGGACAGATACCAGGTATCACACAGACACAGGACAGATACCAGGTATCACAGACACAGGAAAGATACCAGGTATCACACAGACACAGGACAGATACCAGGTATCACACAGACACAGGAAAGATACCAGATATCACACAGACACAGGACAGATACCAAGGTATCACACAGACACACACACAGACACAGGAAAGATACCAGATATCACACAGACACAGGACAGATACCAAGGTATCACACAGACACAGGACAGATACCAAGGTATCACACAGACACAGGACAGATACCAGGTATCACACAGACACAGGACAGATACCAGGTATCACACAGACACAGGACAGATACCAAGGTATCACACACACACAGGACAGATACCAGGTATCACACACACACAGGACAGATACCAGGTATCACACAGACACAGGACAGATACCAGGTATCAGATTTTTACAAACTGGTAAAAATGGGACTGTGAGGAGCCACACACACAAACGCACTAGAACACTCACTCGACACAAATATTGTTGTATGGTGGTAGTATGCATGTTGTATTGTAGAGGTGTAATAATGTTTTATGATGTGCTGTTTTATCTTGTGTTTTATATGTAATGTCAATGCCTTAATGTGTTTGGACCCCAGGAAGAGTAGCTGCTGCCTCGGCAGGAACTAATGGGGATCCATAATAAACCCCAGGAAGAGTAGCTGCTGCCTTGGCAGGGACTAATGGGGATCCACAATAAACCCCAGGAAGAGTAGCTGCTGCCTTGGCAGGAACTAATGGGGATCCATAATAAACCCCAGGAAGAGTAGCTGCTGCCTTGGCAGGAACTAATGGGGATAAACCCCAGGAAGAGTAGCTGCTGCCTTGGCAATAAATCCATAATAAACCCCAGGAAGAGTAGCTGCTGCCTTGGCAGGGACTAATGGGGATCCATAATAAACCCCAGGAAGAGTAGCTGCTGCCTCGGCAGGAACTAATGGGGATCCATAATAAATCCCAGGAAGAGTAGCTGCTGCCTTGGCAGGAACTAATGGGGATCCATAATAAACCCCAGGAAGAGTAGCTGCTGCCTTGGCAGGAACTAATGGGGATCCACAATAAATGCAAATACAAATCTGCATCTGGAAATATCAGGAGCTGGAGAAGGAGATGAAAACTGACCTACCTAGCATTCTAAACCAAAGGACACAGCCGTGTCAGATGAATGATATACTGGATGGTCTAAACCAACCGCCGTGGCAGATTAATGATATATTGGATGGTCTGAACCATCAGCCGTGTCAGATGAATGCTATACTGGATGGTCTGAACCAACAGCTGTGTCAGATGAATGCTATTCTGGATGGTTTACGTCTCCTCTCTCTGTCTGCTCTTCCTCTCATCTTCCCTCACTCCCTACCTGCCCATCACTCTCTCTCTCCCTCTCAATTTATTTAAATTCAAATGGCTTTATTAGCATGGGTAACATGTGTTTACATTGCCAAAGCAAGTGAAATAGCTAATAAACAAAAGTGACATAAACAATAATAAAAAATTAAAAAACAGTAAACATTACACTCACAACTCTCTCTCTCTCTCTGGAGTTATTATCAGCCCAGAGCAGACCAGAGCACTATAAATAAAATGGGTGACCATGGTAATAGCAGCACTGCAGGAAGTAGTCCATGTGATTGACAGCTGCCTGACAGTGTTTAAAGCCTTTTCACAGCAGGTATCACGCAGCCCCTTAACCTTCACACTCCATAGAAAGTGAGAAAGTGAGCGAGAAAGTGAGAAAGAGAGAGAGAGAGAGAGAGAGAGAGAGAGAGAGAGAGAGCGAGAGAGAGCGCGAGAAAGAGAGAGAGAGAGAGAAAGAGATAGATCGAGAGAGAGAGAGAGAGAGAGAGAGAGAGAGAAAGAAAGAAAGAAAGAGAGAGAGAGTGATGGAGAGAGAGAGAAAGAGAAAGGGAAAGAGAAAGAGAGAGAGAGAGAGAGAGAGAGAGAGAGAGAAAGAGAGAGAGAGAGAGAGAGGGATAAGAGCTTTCTGAGACTTTTCTGACTTATCTGTCCAACCCCTGGAGAATACAGCCAAAGTGTTTCCTCTAGCTGTAGGAAGCTCTCTCATCCATTTATATGCAGATGATACAGTCTTATATTCAGCTGGCCCCTCACCAGATTTTGTGTTAAATGCTCTACAACAAAGCTTTCTTAGTGTCCAACAAGCTTTCTCTACCCTTAACCTTGTTCTGAACACCTGCAAAACATAGGTCATGTGGTTTGGTAAGAAGAATGCCCCTCTCCCCACAGGTGTTATTGCTACCTCTGAGGCTCTAGAGCTTGAGATAGTCACCTCATACAAGTACTTGGGAGTATGGCTAGACGGTACACTGTCCTTCTCTCAGCACATATCAAAGCTGCAGGCTAAGTTAAATCTAGACTTGGTTTTCTCTATCGTAAATCGCTCCTCTTTCACCCCAGCTGCCAAACTAACCCTGATTCAGATGACCATCCTACCCATGCTAGATTATGGATACATCATTTACAGATCGGCAGGTAATGGTGCTCTAGAGCGGCTAGATGTTCTTTACCATTCGGCCATCAGATTTGCCACCAATGCTCCTCATAGGACACATCACTGCACTCTATACTCCTCTGTAAACTGGTCATCTACAGTTTTGTTGTGTGCTGCTACCATGTTGTGTTGCTGCCATGTTGTGTTGCTACCATGTTGTGTTGCTACCATGTGTTCTGCTACCATGTTGTGCTGCTACCATGTTGTGCTGCTGCCATGTTGTTCTGCTCCTATGTTGTGCTGCTACCATGTTGTGTTGCTGCCATGTTGTGCTGCTGCCATGTTGTGTTGCTGCCATGTTGTGTTGCTACCATGTTGTGTTGCTACCATGTTGTTCTGCTACCATGTTGTGCTGCTACCATGTTGTGCTGCTGCCATGTTGTGCTGCTGCCATGTTGTGCTGCTACCATGTTGTGCTGCTGCCATGTTGTGTTGCTGCCATGTTGTGTTGCTACTATGTTGTGTTGCTGCCATGTTGTGCTGCTACCATGTTGTGCTGCTGCCATGTTGTGTTGCTGCCATGTTGTGTTGCTACTATGTTGTTGTCATGTTGTGTTGCTACCATGTTGTGTTGCTACCATGTTGTGCTGCTACCATGTTGTGTTGCTACCATGTTGCTACAATGTTGTGATGCTACCATGTTGCGTTGCTACCATGTTGTGTTTCTACCATGTTGTGTTGCTACATGTTGTTATCATGTGGTGTTGCTACCATGTTGTGTTGCTACCATGTTGCTACCATGTTGTGTTACTACCATGTTGTGATTCTACCATGTTGTGTTGCTACCATGTTGTGTTTCTACCATGTTGTGCTGCTGCCATGTTGTGCTGCTACCATGTTGTTGTCATGTTCTGTCCAACATGAATCCTGCATTGCTTGCTGTTTGGGGTTTTAAGGTTGGGTTTCTGTAACAGCGCTTTAAGATATCAGCTGATGTAAGAAGGGCTAAATAAATAATTTTGATTTGATTTGATCTGTGTTGCTACCATGCTGTGTTGTTGTCTTTAGGTCTCTCTTTATGTAGTGTTGTGTTGCTACCATGCTGTGTTGTTGTCTTAGGTCTCTCTTTATGTAGTGTTGTGTTGCTACCATGCTGTGTTGTTGTCTTAGGTCTCTCTTTATGTAGTGTTGTCTCTCTTGTCGTGATGTGTGTTTTGTCCTATATTTTTGTTTAAAAAATATTTTATCCAAGCCCCTGTCCCCGCAGGAGGCATTTTGCCTTATGGTAGGCCGCCATTAAAAACAAGTATTTGTTCTTAATTGACTTGCCTAGTTAAATAAAGGTTAAATAAAGGTTAAATAAATAAAAATATTAACAATCCAACAGATGGCTGAAGAGAGAACAGGACCAATAAATATTACATTTCAAAACTCTCACTGTTGTATTAGGAGAGAGATATCGAGGCAGAAAGAGTGAGAGAGGGGTGTTAAAGGAATGGGGGAGAGAGAGAGAGGGAGGGATGGAGGGACAGGAGAGAGACAGGGAGGGGTGGAGAGAGGAGAGAGAGAGAGGGAGGGAGGGACAGGAGAGAGACAGGGAGGGGTGGAGAGAGGAGAGAGAGAGAGGGAGGGACAGAGGAGAGAGATGAGAGAGAGAGAGAGAGAGAGAAAGAGAGAGGAGGGAGGGAGGGAGGGACAGGAGAGAGACAGGGAGGGGTGGAGAGAGGAGAGAGAGAGGGAGGGAGGACAATCGGAGAGAGAGAAGATGAGAGAGAGTGGGGAAGGGAGGGACAGAGGAGAAAGAGGAGAGAGAGAGAGGGAAGGACAGAGAGGAGAGAGAGAGGGGGATGGTGGGACAGAGAGGTGAGAGAGAGGGGGAGGGAGGGACAGAGAGCGAGAGAGAGAGGGGGAGGGAGGGACAGAGGAGAGAGAGGAGAGAGAGAGAGGGAAGGACAGAGAGGAGAGAGAGAGGGGGATGGTGGGACAGAGAGGTGAGAGGGAGGGGGAGGGAGGGACAGAGAGGTGAGAGAGAGGGATGGTGGGACAGAGGAGAAAGAGGAGAGAGAGAGAGGGAAGGACAGAGAGGAGAGAGAGAGGGGGATGGTGGGACAGAGAGGAGAGAGAGAGGGGGAAGGACAGAGAGGAGAGAGAGAGGGGGATGGTGGGAAATAGGAGAGAGAGAGGGGGAGGGAGGGGGAGAGAGCGAGAGAGAGAGGGGGAGGGAGGGACAGAGAGGTGAGAGAGAAGGGGAGGGAGGGACAGAGAGGTGAGAGAGAGGGATAGCTGGACAGTGGAGAAAGAGGAGAGAGAGGAAGGGGAGATGATGTTGTACGGACCTCAGGCAGTCTCTATGGGGGGGGTGCCACAGGGTTCAATTCTCGGGCCGACTCTTTTCTCTGTATACATCAATGATGTCGCTCTTGCTGCTGGTGAGTCTCTGATCCACCTCTACGCAGACAACACCATTCTGTATACTTCTGGCCCTTCTTTGGACACTGTGTTTTAACAAACCTCCAAACGAGCTTCAATGCCATACAACACTCCTTCCGTGGCCTCCAACTGCTCTTAAACGATGTTAAAACTAAATGCATTCTTCGCTGCCCGCCCTAGCACTACTCTGGACGGTTCTGACTTAGAATACGTGGACATCTATAAATACCTAGATGTCTGGCTAGACTGTAAACTCTCCTTCCAGACTCATATAAAACATCTCCAATCCAAAATTAAATCTAGAATCGTCTTTCTATTCCGCAACAAAGCCTCCTTCACTCACGTCGCCAAACTTACCCTCGTAAAACTGACTATCCTACCGATCCTTGACTTCGGCGATCCTTGACTTCACAAAATAGCCACCAACACTCTACTCAGCAAACTGGATGTAGTCTATCACAGTGCCATCCGTTTTGTCACCAAAGCCCCATATACCACCCACCACTGCAACCTGTATGCTCTAATCGGCTGGCTCTCGCTACATATTCGTAGCTCCGCCTTATCTCAGCTCACTGGTCACCATAGCAGCACCCACTCGTAGCACGCGCTCCAGCAGCTATATCTCACTGGTCACCCCCAAAGCCAACACCTTCTTTGGCCACCTTTCCTTCCAGGTCTCTGCTACCAATGACTGGAACGAATTGCAAAAACCGCTGAAACTGGAGACTTATATTTCCCTCACTAACTTTAAACATCAGCTATCTGAGCAGCTAACCGATCGCTGCAGCTGTACATATCTGTAAATAGCCCATCCAGCTACCTACCTTATCCCCATACTGTTTTTATCTCTCCTCCTGACCTTAGAGAGCCGTTTTATTTCTCTATTTGGTTCGGTCAGGGTGTGATGTGGGGTGGGCATTCTATGTTTCGTTTTCTGTTTCTTTATTTCTATGTTTTGGCCGGGTATGGTTCTCCATCAGGGACAGCTGTCTATCGTTGGCAGCCCCTTTTCCCCTCCTTTCAGTGTGGGTAGTTAACTTTGTTAGAGGCACTATAACCCTGTAAGCTTCACGGTCGTTTCTTTCGTTTTGTTGTTTTGTTGTCGCCTTTTAAAAGGAAATAAAATATACGCTCACCACGCTGCACCTTGGTCTTCTTTCAACGACAGCCGTGAAATTTTAATTACTTTTCTGCTCTTTTGCACCTCAGTATCTCTACTCGCACATCATCATCTGCACATCTATCACTCCAGCGTTAATTTGCTAAATTGTAATTACTTTGCTACTATTGGCCTATTTATTGCCTCACCTCCTCACGCCATTTAGACACACTGTATATAGACTCACTTTTTTTTGTGTGTGTTATTGACTGTACTTTTGTTTATTCCACGTGTAACTCTGTGTTGTTGCTGTTTGTGTCGCACTGCTTTGCTTTATCTTGGCCAGGTAGCAGTTGTAAATGAGAACTTGTTCTCAACTGGTCTACCTGGTTAAATAAAGGGGTTCTCAACTGCCCTATCTGGTTAAAAAAAAGGTGAAATATATATATATATGTAATAATGAATAAAAAAAGAGGGAGGTAGGAGAGCCAGGGCTGAACAAATCTCTGCGTCTGATTAAAGCTCATTGAAAAGTTGTTCTATTTCATTGGGAAGGAAACAAGTTATGTTGAAAGGTGTGTGTGACGTGATTGATGTTCTTGCCCTTCTGAAGAGTTCATTTTTGATATCTTAACAGTGTCCCCTCCCTCTCTTTCTTCTTCTCTCCTCCCCTCTCTTTCTTCTTCTCTTCTCTCCTCTCCTCTCTTTCTTCTCCTCTTTTTCTTCTTCTCTCCTCTCCTCTCTTTCTTCTTCTCTCCTCTCCTCTCTTTCTTCTTCTCTCCTCCCCTCTCTTTCTTCTTCTCTCCTCCCCTCTCTTTCTTCTTCTCTTCTCTCCTCTCCTCTCTTTCTTCTCCTCTCTTTCTTCTTCTCTCCTCTCCTCTCTTTCTTCTTCTCTCCTCTCCTCTCTTTCTTCTTCTCTCCTCTCCTCTCTTTCTTCTTCTCTCCTCTCTTTCTTCTTCTCTCCTCTCCTCATCCTCTTTCTCCTCCATATCATCTCAACCTCACATCACCTCCCCTCCCAGCTCCACTGTTTCTCTCTCTCAGAGGGACCTCTACAAGGTACCAGGGGGACAATGCAGATGAATGGTATGTCAGGAGGGTTCTAAAGAGGTATAGGATGTCAGGAGGGTTCTATATAGGTATGGGGTGTCAGGAGGTTCTATATAGATATGGGATGTCAGGAGGGTTCTATAGAGGTATGGGGTGTCAGGAGGGTTCTATAGAGGTATGGGGTGTCCGGAGGTTCTATAGAGGTATGGGATGTCAGGAGGGTTCTATAGAGGTATGGGATGAGGAGGGTTCTATAGAGGTATGGGGTGTCCGGAGGGTTCTATAGAGGTATGGGGTGTCAGGAGGGTTCTATAGAGGTATGGGGTGTCCGGAGGTTCTATAGAGGTATGGGATGTCAGGAGGGTTCTATAGAGGTATGGGATGTCAGGAGGGTTCTATAGCGGTATGGGGTGTCAGGAGGGTTCTATAGAGGTATGGGGTGTCAGGAGGGTTCTATAGAGGTATGGGATGTCAGGAGGGTTCTATAGAAGTATGTGGTGTCAGGAGGGTTCTATAGAGGTATGGGATGTCAGGAGGGTTCTATAGAGGTATGGGGTGTCAGGAGGGTTCTATAGAGGTATGGGGTGTCAGGAGGGTTCTATAGAAGTATGTGGTGTCAGGAGGGTTCTATAGAGGTATGGGATGTCAGGAGGGTTCTATAGAGGTATGGGGTGTCAGGAGGGTTCTATAGAGGTATGGGGTGTCAGGAGGTTCTATAGAGGTGTGGGATGTCAGGAGGGTTCTATAGAGGTATGGGATGTCAGGAGGGTTCTATAGAGGTGTGGGGTGTCCGGAGGGTTCTATAGAGGTATGGGGTGTCAGGAGGGTTCTATAGAGGTATGGGGTGTCAGGCGGGTTCTATAGAGGTATGGGATGTCAGGAGGGTTCTATAGCGGTATGGGGTGTCAGGAGGGTTCTATAGAGGTATGGGGTGTCAGGAGGGTTCTATAGAGGTATGGGGTGTCAGGAGGGTTCTATAGAGGTATGGGATGTCAGGAGGGTTCTATAGAGGTATGGGATGTCAGGAGGGTTCTATAGAGGTGTGGGGTGTCCGGAGGGTTCTATAGAGGTATGGGGTGTCAGGAGGGTTCTATAGAGGTATGGGGTGTCAGGAGGGTTCTATAGAGGTGTGGGGTGTCCGGAGGGTTCTATAGAGGTATGGGGTGTCAGGAGGGTTCTATAGAGGTATGGGGTGTCAGGCGGGTTCTATAGAGGTATGGGGTGTCAGGAGGGTTCTATAGAGGTATGGGGTGTCAGGAGGGTTCTATAGAGGTATGGGGTGTCAGGAGGGTTCTATAGAGGTATGGGGTGTCAGGAGGTTCTATAGAGGTGTGGGATGTCAGGAGGGTTCTATAGAGGTGTGGGGTGTCCGGAGGGTTCTATAGAGGTATGGGGTGTCAGGAGGGTTCTATAGAGGTATGGGGTGTCAGGAGGGTTCTATAGAGGTATGGGGTGTCAGGAGGGTTCTATAGAGGTATGGGGTGTCAGGAGGGTTCTATAGAGGTATGGGGTGTCAGGAGGGTTCTATAGAGGTATGGGGTGTCAGGAGGGTTCTATAGAGGTATGGGATGAGGAGGGTTCTATAGAGGTATGGGATGAGGAGGGTTCTATAGAGGTATGGGATGAGGAGGGTTCTATAGAGGCATGTGGTGTCAGGAGGGTTCTATAGAGGCATGTGGTGTCAGGAGGGTTCTATTTAAGTGCTACTTCCCTAGAAGTCGGTGTTTGGAGGATATATTGGCATGTGTATTGTTAGGACCGAGATGAAACCGAGGGCATCATCACTTTCATACAAAAGGTTACAAACATATTCACATTTGGAGATCAAATTAGAAACATTGAAACAATGTTGCAATTGTCAGAGAGACAGACAGCAATGTTTATGCAAATCTCTGCTGTTGAAAACTAAATGTTATTTTAAAGGAAATGTGAGAAAATGGCTAGATGCTTTTTATAGTGGAGATTAAGTTTATACATTGCCTGGCTGGGATGATGAGACAGTGGATTGTGCAGTCACAAGGAACAGAGTAAGTAGGCATTTTAACTTCATAAATGTAGCTGGTGGCAACTTGTGGAATAGAAACTGACTGAAATGCGGTTTTAACCAATCGGCATTCAGGATGAGACCCACTCGTTGTATAAAGAGGTATGTGTCAGGAGGGTTCTATGTATAATGGATGAAGAAGGGGCATTGGGTTTAACTTTTCTGTTACAGCGAAATAAAAATGTAGCATCTCTATCCTCTTCTTTCTTTCTCCCTTTCTCTCCCTCTCTCCCTCTCTCCTCTCTCTCTCTCTCTCTCTCTCTCTCTCTCTCTCTCTCTCTGGAAGAGAAGGGAGATGAGCAGGTTGTTACGCAGTGAGCCTTTTCAAATCAATTCTAATTTGTGAAATTGGGCTCTGGCAGCTACTGGGCTAGGATGGGCTGTGGGTCTACATAGATAACGGAGGGAGAGGGCTGGGTAGAGGGATGGAGAGAGGAAGAGAGGGGAGAGAGAAATGGGTGGGAGTGAGAGGAGAGGGGAGAGGGAACGGAGAGACGGGAGAGAGTGAGATAGAGACAGGCTAGACACTAGGCCAGACACAAGGCTAGAAACAAGGCTAGACACTAGGACAGACACCAGGCTAGACAGACACAAGGTCAGACAGATACAAAGCCAGATACAAGGCAAGACACTAGGCTAAACACAAAGGCTAAACAGACACTAGGCCAGACACAAGGCGAGACACTAGGCCAGACACAAGGCGAGACACTAGGCTAGACACAAGGCCAGACACAAGGCCAGACACAAGGCAGGATAGACACATGGCCAGACACAAGGCCAGACACAAGGCAAGGCACAAGGCTAAACACAAGGCCAGAGACAAGGCCAGACACAAGGCAGGAGGCCAGACACAAGGCCAGACAGACACAAGGCAAGGCACTAGGCCAAACACAAGGCTAAACAGACACTAGGCCAGACACAAGGCCAGACACAAGGCTAGACACAAGGCCAGATACAAGGTCAACCAGACACTAGGCCAGACACAAGGCCAGACACAAGGAAAAACAGACACTAGGACAGACACTAGGCCAGACACAAGGCTAGACACAAGGCCAGACACAAGGCTAGACACAAAGCCAGACACAAGGCTAGACACTAGGCCAGATACAAGGCCAAACAGACATGTGGCCAGACACAAGGCTAAACAGACACTAGGCCAGACACAAGGCCAGACGCAAGGCTAGACAAAAGGCTAGACACAAGGCTAAACAGACATTAGTCGTCATTGAAAATAAGAATTTGTTCTTAACTGACTTGCCTGGTTAAATAATATAATAATATACTATAACACTTAATCTGTTTTAATCCTTTGTTGGTGCAATGTTTACTGTTTATTTCTAATATTTATTTTTGTTGATGTTGTTTTGTGTATTCTCACTTTTTGTTTGTTTTATCTCACTTGCTTTGTCAACAGGTTTCCCCCCAATAGAGACACTCATCCTCACATCCCCTTTACCAGACACATCACACAGGTCATGAACCTATTTCTGTAAAACTACAATACCTTTAAAATCAATGTGAAAATGACGAGAAAAATGGATCAAAAATATATATACAGTAGAAGTTGGAAGTTGACATACACCTTAGCCAAATATATTTAAACTCAGTTTTTCACAATTCCTGACATTTAATCCTAGTAAAAATTCACTGTCTTAGGTCAGTTAGGATCACCACTTTATTTTAAGAATATGAAATGTCAGAATAATAGTAGATACAATTATTTATTTAAGCTTTTATTTCTTTCATCACATTCCCAGTGGGTCAGAAGTTTACATTTACTCAATTAGTATTTGGTAGCATTGCCTTTTAAATTGTTTAACTTGGGTCAAACGTTTTGGGTAGCCTTCCAGTTGGGATGGTGTTCTTCGGCTTGCAAGCCTACCCCTTTAGCCAAACAGTTCTATTTTTGTTTCTTCAGACCAGAGGACATTTCTCCAAAAAAGTGCAATCTTTGTCCGCATGTGCAGTTGCAAACCGTAGTCTGGCTTTTTTATGGTGGTTTTGGAGCAGTGGCTTCTTCCTTGCTGAGCGGCCTTTCAGGTTATGCCGATATCGGACTTGTTTTACTGTGGATATAGATACTTTTGTACCTGTTTCCTCCAGCATCTTCACAAGGTCTTTTGCTGTTGTTCTGGGATTGATTTGCACTTTTCACACCAAAGTACGTTCATCTCTAGGAGACAGAACGCGTCTCCTTCCTGAGCGATATGACGGCTGCGTGGTCCCATGGTGTTCATACTTGCGTACTATTGTTTGTACAGATGAACGTGGTACCTTCAGGCGTTTGAAAATTGCTCCTAAGGATGAACCAGACCTGTGGATGTCTAAAAAAAAAATATTTTCTTTTGATTTTCCCATGATGTCAAGCAAAGAGGCACTGAGTTTGAAGGTAGGCCTTGAAATATATCCACAGGTTCACCTCCAATTGACTCCAATGATGTCAATTAGCCTATCAGAAGCTTCTAAAGCCATTACATCATTTTATGGAATTTTCCAAGCTGTTTAAAGGCACAGTCAACTTAGTGTGTGTAAACTTCTAACCCACTGGAATTGTGATACAGTGAATTATAAGTGAAATAATCTGTCTGTAAACAATTGTTGGAAAAATGTCTTTACAGACTTGCCAAAACTATAGTTTGTTAACAAGAAATGTGTGGAGTGGTTGAAAAAACAAGTTTTAATGACTCCAACCTAAGTGTATGTAAACTTCCGACTTCAACTGTACATACAGTGCCTTGCAAAAGTATTCGCCCCCCTTGAACTTTGCGACCTTTTGCCACATTTCAGGCTTCAAACATAAAGATATAAAACTGTATTTTTTTGTGAAGAATCAACAACAAATGGGACACAATCATGAAGTGGAACGACATTTATTGGATATTTCAAACTTTTTTAACAAATCAAAAACTGAAAAATTGGGCGTGCAAAATTATTCAGCCCCCTTAAGTTAATACTTTGTAGCGCCACCTTTTGCTGCGATTACAGCTGTAAGTCGCTTGGGGTATGTCTCTATCAGTTTTGCACATCGAGAGACTGACATTTTTTCCCATTCCTCCTTGCAAAAACAGCTCGAGCTCAGTGAGATTGATACAGTTTTAATATCTTTATGTTTGAAGCCTGAAATGTGGCAAAAGGTCGCAAAGTTCAAGGGGGCCGAATACTTTTGCAAGGCACTGTATATATATATATATATTACTGAACCATCTCCTGTGAAACGTAAAAAAAAAGATTGTTGAGGCAAATAATAATATTTCAAAAGAAGCATTTAATAAAAATATAAAAACAAATATTTTATACGATGGTCTAAATACCGTAGTACTACTATAGTCATATACTATATTATTCACTGTAGTGTTTAAGCAGACTTTACTGTAGTATACTGTACTTTACAGATAACTATTGTAAACAAAGAAAAGAAAACAGTAATATACACTATAGTATTTAATGTTTTTACATATTGTTGTATACTGTGATATTTCATTAAGTGTTTTTTGTTTTGGAGACTGTAATATAATGTTGTTGTTTGTTTTGGAGACTGTAATATAATGTTGTTGTTTGTTTTGGAGACTGTAATATAATGTTGTTGTTTGTTTTGGAGACTGTAATATAATGTTGTTGTTTGTTTTGGAGACTGTAATATAATGTTGTTGTTTGTTTTGGAGACTGTAATATAATGTTGTTGTTTGTTTTGGAGACTGTAATATAATGTTGTTGTTTGTTTTGGAGACTGTAATATAATGTTGTTGTTTGTTTTGGAGACTGTAATATAATGTTGTTGTTTGTTTTGGAGACTGTAATATAATGTTGTTGTTTGTTTTGGAGACTGTAATATAATGTTGTTGTTTGTTTTGGAGACTGTAATATAATGTTGTTGTTTGTTTTGGAGACTGTAATATAATGTTGTTGTTTGTTTTGGAGACTGTAATATAATGTTGTTGTTTGTTTTGGAGACTGTAATATAATGTTGTTGTTTGTTTTGGAGACTGTAATATAATGTTGTTGTTTGTTTTGGAGACTGTAATATAATGTTGTTGTTTGTTTTGGAGACTGTAATATAATGTTGTTGTTTGTTTTGGAGACTGTAATATAATGTTGTTGTTTGTTTTGGAGACTGTAATATAATGTTGTTGTTTGTTTTGGAGACTGTAATATAATGTTGTTGTTTGTTTTGGAGACTGTAATAGAATGTTGTTGTTTGTTTTGGAGACTGTAATATAATGGTGTTGTTTGTTTTGGAGACTGTAATATAATGGTGTTGTTTGTTTTGGAGACTGTAATATAATGGTGTTGTTTGTTTTGGAGACTGTAATATAATGTTGTTGTTTGTTTTGGAGACTGTAATATAATGTTGTTGTTTGTTTTGGAGACTGTAATATAATGTTGTTGTTTGTTTTGGAGACTGTAATATAATGTTGTTGTTTGTTTTGGAGACTGTAATATAATGTTGTTGTTTGTTTTGGAGACTGTAATATAATGTTGTTGTTTGTTTTGGAGACTGTAATATAATGTTGTTGTTTGTTTTGGAGACTGTAATATAATGTTGTTGTTTGTTTTGGAGACTGTAATATAATGTTGTTGTTTGTTTTGGAGACTGTAATATAATGTTGTTGTTTGTTTTGGAGACTGTAATATAATGTTGTTGTTTGTTTTGGAGACTGTAATATAATGGTGTTGTTTGTTTTGGAGACTGTAATATAATGGTGTTGTTTGTTTTGGAGACTGTAATAGAATGTTGTTGTTTGTTTTGGAGACTGTAATATAATGGTGTTGTTTGTTTTGGAGACTGTAATATAATGTTGTTGTTTGTTTTGGAGACTGTAATATAATGTTGTTGTTTGTTTTGGAGACTGTAATATAATGTTGTTGTTTGTTTTGGAGACTGTAATATAATGTTGTTGTTTGTTTTGGAGACTGTAATATAATGTTGTTGTTTGTTTTGGAGACTGTAATATAATGTTGTTGTTTGTTTTGGAGACTGTAATATAATGTTGTTGTTTGTTTTGGAGACTGTAATATAATGTTGTTGTTTGTTTTGGAGACTGTAATATAATGTTGTTGTTTGTTTTGGAGACTGTAATATAATGTTGTTGTTTGTTTTGGAGACTGTAATATAATGTTGTTGTTTGTTTTGGAGACTGTAATATAATGTTGTTGTTTGTTTTGGAGACTGTAATATAATGTTGTTGTTTGTTTTGGAGACTGTAATATAATGTTGTTGTTTGTTTTGGAGACTGTAATATAATGTTGTTGTTTGTTTTGGAGACTGTAATATAATGTTGTTGTTTGTTTTGGAGACTGTAATATAATGTTGTTGTTTGTTTTGGAGACTGTAATATAATGTTGTTGTTTGTTTTGGAGACTGTAATATAATGTTGTTGTTTGTTTTGGAGACTGTAATATAATGTTGTTGTTTGTTTTGGAGACTGTAATATAATGTTGTTGTTTGTTTTGGAGACTGTAATATAATGTTGTTGTTTGTTTTGGAGACTGTAATATAATGTTGTTGTTTGTTTTGGAGACTGTAATATAATGTTGTTGTTTGTTTTGGAGACTGTAATATAATGTTGTTGTTTGTTTTGGAGACTGTAATATAATGTTGTTGTTTGTTTTGGAGACTGTAATATAATGTTGTTGTTTGTTTTGGAGACTGTAATATAATGTTGTTGTTTGTTTTGGAGACTGTAATATAATGTTGTTGTTTGTTTTGGAGACTGTAATATAATGTTGTTGTTTGTTTTGGAGACTGTAATATAATGTTGTTGTTTGTTTTGGAGACTGTAATATAATGTTGTTGTTTGTTTTGGAGACTGTAATATAATGTTGTTGTTTGTTTTGGAGACTGTAATATAATGTTGTTGTTTGTTTTGGAGACTGTAATAGAATGTTGTTGTTTGTTTTGGAGACTGTAATATAATGTTGTTGTTTGTTTTGGAGACTGTAATATAATGTTGTTTTTTGTTTTGGAGACTGTAATATAATGTTGTTGTTTGTTTTGGAGACTGTAATATAATGTTGTTGTTTGTTTTGTAGACTGTAATATAATGTTGTTGTTTGTTTTGGAGACTGTAATATAATGTTGTTGTTTGTTTTGGAGACTGTAATATAATGTTGTTGTTTGTTTTGGAGACTGTAATATAATGTTGTTGTTTGTTTTGGAGACTGTAATACAATGGTGTTGTTTGTTTTGGAGACTGTAATAGAATGTTGTTGTTTGTTTTGGAGACTGTAATATAATGTTGTTGTTTGTTTTGGAGACTGTAATATAATGTTGTTTTTTGTTTTGGAGACTGTAATATAATGTTGTTGTTTGTTTTGGAGACTGTAATATAATGTTGTTGTTTGTTTTGTAGACTGTAATATAATGTTGTTGTTTGTTTTGGAGACTGTAATATAATGTTGTTGTTTGTTTTGGAGACTGTAATATAATGTTGTTGTTTGTTTTGGAGACTGTAATATAATGTTGTTGTTTGTTTTGGAGACTGTAATACAATGGTGTTGTTTGTTTTGGAGACTGTAATATAATGTTGTTGTTTGTTTTGGAGACTGTAATATAATGTTGTTGTTTGTTTTGGAGACTGTAATAGAATGTTGTTGTTTGTTTTAGAGACAGTAATATAATGTTGTTGTTTGTTTTGGAGACTGTAATATAATGTTGTTGTTTGTTTTGGAGACTGTAATATAATGTTGTTGTTTGTTTTGGAGACTGGAATATAATGCTGTTGTTTGTTTTGGAGACTGTAATATAATGTTGTTGTTTGTTTTGGAGACTGTAATATAATGTTGTTGTTTGTTTTGGAGACTGTAATATAATGTTGTTGTTTGTTTTGGAGACTGTAATATAATGTTGTTGTTTGTTTTGGAGACTGTAATATAATGTTGTTGTTTGTTTTGGAGACTGTAATATAATGTTGTTGTTTGTTTTGGAGACTGTAATATAATGTTGTTGTTTGTTTTGGAGACTGTAATATAATGTTGTTGTTTGTTTTGGAGACTGTAATATAATGTTGTTGTTTGTTTTGGAGACTGTAATATAATGTTGTTGTTTGTTTTGGAGACTGTAATATAATGTTGTTGTTTGTTTTGGAGACTGTAATATAATGTTGTTGTTTGTTTTGGAGACTGTAATATAATGTTGTTGTTTGTTTTGGAGACTGTAATATAATGTTGTTGTTTGTTTTGGAGACTGTAATATAATGTTGTTGTTTGTTTTGGAGACTGTAATATAATGTTGTTGTTTGTTTTGGAGACTGTAATATAATGTTGTTGTTTGTTTTGGAGACTGTAATATAATGTTGTTGTTTGTTTTGGAGACTGTAATATAATGTTGTTGTTTGTTTTGGAGACTGTAATATAATGTTGTTGTTTGTTTTGGAGACTGTAATATAATGTTGTTGTTTGTTTTGGAGACTGTAATATAATGTTGTTGTTTGTTTTGGAGACTGTAATATAATGTTGTTGTTTGTTTTGGAGACTGTACTATAATGTTGTTGTTTGTTTTGGAGACTGTAATATAATGTTGTTGTTTGTTTTGGAGACTGTAATATAATGTTGTTGTTTGTTTTGAAGACTGTAATATAATGTTGTTGTTTGTTTTGGAGACTGTAATATAATGTTGTTGTTTGTTTTGGAGACTGTAATAGAATGTTGTTGTTTGTTTTGGAGACTGTAATATAATGTTGTTGTTTGTTTTGGAGACTGTAATATAATGTTGTTGTTTGTTTTGGAGACTGTAATATAATGTTGTTGTTTGTTTTGGAGACTGTAATATAATGTTGTTGTTTGTTTTGGAGACTGTAATATAATGTTGTTGTTTGTTTTGGAGACTGTAATATAATGTTGTTGTTTGTTTTGGAGACTGTAATATAATG
Source organism: Oncorhynchus clarkii lewisi (assembly GCF_045791955.1). Taxonomy (NCBI): domain Eukaryota; kingdom Metazoa; phylum Chordata; class Actinopteri; order Salmoniformes; family Salmonidae; genus Oncorhynchus; species Oncorhynchus clarkii. The sequence goes on from NC_092155.1 coordinate 75,927,214, forward strand.
TTGTTGTTTGTTTTGGAGACTGTAATATAATGTTGTTGTTTGTTTTGGAGACTGTAATATAATGTTGTTGTTTGTTTTGGAGACTGTAATATAATGTTGTTGTTTGTTTTGGAGACTGTAATATAATGTTGTTGTTTGTTTTGGAGACTGTAATATAATGTTGTTGTTTGTTTTGGAGACTGTAATATAATGTTGTTGTTTGTTTTGGAGACTGTAATATAATGTTGTTGTTTGTTTTGGAGACTGTAATATAATGGTGTTGTTTGTTTTGCAGACATTACTGTAGTATTTACTATAGTGTTTTATTATCTCAGACGTAGAAGTGGAGGTTTTCTCCTTGAGGAAACCTACTGGAGAAATACTAGAAGAGGACTTTTTCTATAAACTGTAGATACGACTGGTCTCTCTCTCTCTCTCTCTCTCTCTCTCTCTCTCTGTCTCTCTCTCTCTCTCTCTCTCTCTCTCTCTCTCTCTCTCCGTGGATGGTTGATAGATAGATAGATAAATAAGTAGGTAGGTAGGTAGGTAGGTAGATCAGAGCTTTTGCTCTTTTCTATAATCTGTGTAGAGCACAATATGGACCAGGGATGTTGTCTGTTTCGTGAGTCCTCCAGATCAGAGGCAGTAGGGATGACCAGGGATGTTCTCTGTTTAGTGAGCCCTCCAGATCAGAGGCAGTAGGGATGACCAGGGATGTTCTCTGTTTAGTGAGTCCTCCAGATCAGAGGCAGTAGGGAGGACCAGGTACGTTCTCTGTTAAGTGAGTCCTCCAGATCAGAGGCAGTAGGGATGACAAGGGATGTTCTCTGTTTAGTGAGCCCTCCAGATCAGAGGCAGTAGGGATGACCAGGGATGTTCTCTGTTTAGTGAGTCCTCCAGATCAGAGGCAGTAGGGATGACCAGGGATGTTCTCTGTTTAGTGAGTCCTCCAGATCAGAGGCAGTAGGAAGGACCAGGTACGTTCTCTGTTTAGTGAGTCCTCCAGATCAGGGGCAGTAGGGATGACCAGGGATGGTCTCTGTTTAGTGAGTCCTCCAGATCAGAGGCAGCAGGGATGACCAGGGATGTTGCCTGTTTCGTGAGTCCTCCAGATCAGAGGCAGTAGGGATGACCAGGGAGGTTCTCTGTTTAGTGAGTCCTCCAGATCAGAGGCAGTAGATGACCAGGGATATTTTCTGTTTAGTGAGTCCTCCAGATCAGAGGCAGTAGGGATGACCAGTGATGTTCTCTGTTTAGTGAGTCCTCCAGATCAGAGGCAGTAGGGATGACCAGGGATGTTATCTGTTTAGTGAGTCCTCCAGATCAGATGCAGTAGGGATGACCAGGGATGTTCTCCGTTTAGTGAGTCCTCCAGATCAGAGGAAGTAGGGATGACCAGGGATGGTCTCTGTTTAGTGAGTCCTCCAGATCAGAGGCAGTAGGGATGACCAGGGATGTTCTCTGTTTAGTGAGTCCTCCAGATCAGAGGCAGTAGGGATGACCAGGGATGTTCTCTGTTTAGTGAGTCCTCCAGATCAGAGGCAGTAGATGACCAGGGATATTTTCTGTTTAGTGAGTCCTCCAGATCAGAGGCATTAGGGATGACCAGGGATGTTCTCTGTTTAGTGAGTCCTCCAGATCAGAGGCAGTAGGGATGACCAGGGATGTTCTTTGTTTAGTGAGTCCTCCAGATCAGAGGCAGTAGGGATGACCAGGGATGTTCTCTGTTTAGTGAGTCCTCCAGATCAGAGGCAGTAGGGAGGACCAGGGACGCTCTCTGTTTAGTTAGTCCTCCAGATCAGAGGTAGCAGGGATGACCAGGGATGTTCTCTGTTTAGTGAGTCCTCCAGATCAGAGGCAGTAGGGATGACCAGGGATGTTCTCTGTTTAGTGAGTCCTACAGATCAGAGGCAGTAGGGATGACCAGGGATGGTCTCTGTTTAGTGAGTCCTCCAGATCAGCGGCAGTAGGGATGACCAGGGATGTTGTCTGTTTCGTGAGTCCTCCAGATCAGAGGCAGTAGGGATGACCAGGGATGTTCTCTGATTAGTGAGTCCTCCAGATCAGAGGCAGTAGATGACCAGGGATATTTTCGGTTTAGTGAGTCCTCCAGATCAGAGGCAGTAGGGATGACCAGGGATGTTCTCTGTTTAGTGAGTCCTCCAGATCAGAGGCAGTAGGGATGACAGGGATGGTCTCTGTTTAGTGAGTCCTCCAGATCAGAGGCAGTAGGGAGGACCAGGTACGTTCTCTGTTTAGTGAGTCCTCCAGATCAGAGGCAGTAGGGAGGACGAGGGATGTTCTCTGTTTAGTGAGTCCTCCAGATCAGAGGCAGTATGGATGACCAGTCATGTTCTTTGTTTAGTGAGTCCACCAGATCAGAGGCAGTAAGGATGACCAGGGATGGTCTCTGTTTAGTCTGTCCTCCAGATCAGAGGCAGTAGGGATGACCAGGAATGTTCTCTGTTTAGTGAGTCCACCAGATCAGAGGCAGTAGGGATGACCAGGGATGTTCTCTGTTTAGTGAGTCTGCCAGATTAGAGGGAGTAGGGATGACCAGGGATGTCCTTTGTTTAGTGAGTCCACCATATCTGAGGTAGTAGGGATGACCAGGGATGTTCTATGTTTAGTGAGTCCTCCAGATCAGAGGCAGTAGAGATGACCAGGGATGTTCTCTGTTTAGTGAGTCCTCCAGATCAGAGGCGATAGGGATGACCAGGGATGTTCTCTGTTTAGTGAGTCCTCCAGGTCAGAGGCAGTAGGGATGACCAGGGATGTTCTCTGTTTAGTGAGTCCACCAGATCAGAGGCAGGCAATACTACAGAAATACTGTAGTATTTACTATAGTGTTTTATTATCTCAGACGTGGAGGCTTTCTCCTTGAGGAAACCTACTGGAGAAATACTAGAAGAGGACTTTTTCTATAACCTGTAGATACGACTGGTCTCTGTCTCTGTCTCTGTCTCTCTCTCTCTCTCTCTCTCTCTCTCTCTCTGTCTCTCTCTCTCTCTCTCTCTCTCTGTCTCTGTCTCTGTCTCTGTCTCTCTCTCTCTCTCTCTCTCTCTCTTCTCCATAACCTGTAGATACTACTGGTCTCTCTCTGTCTCTGTCTCTGTCTCTCTCTCTCTCTCTATTCTCCATAACCTGTAGATACGACTGGTCTCTCTCTGTCTCTGTCTCTGTCTCTGTCTCTGTCTCTGTCTCTGTCTCTGTCTCTGTCTCTGTCTCTGTCTCTCTCTCTCTCTCTCTCTCTCTCTCTCTCTGCATGCTGGGAGTGATTGGTGCATGCTGGGAATTGTTTGAGTGAAGGAGTGCGTGTGTTGTGGAGAGTTAGATATTCACAACTTTCTTTCGGTTTGCTATTTCTTGGTTTTCTTCTGTGCATGATTAAGGTTATTTTTTTTACTTTTTTTGTTGTGGTAGAATTAAGTTTTTTGTTTTTCGTATCGAAATTACCCTGATTTTGGCGGGGATGGCAGCCCGAATGGGGATGCCGTCCCTGTCACTTCGGCACGGCTTTAGGTGTGTTACTGAAGCTACTGTCACGGTGGAGGAGTTTCTGGTCGCCGTAGGAGAGAAGGTAGGCTATGAGAATATTGCTTATGCATCCCGGATGAATAAAGCTGTGGTGGTATTTCTTAAAGAAGAATGTCTGGTTGATCGGATGGTTGAGCATGGTGTAATTCTTAAAGGAATGTTTATTCAAGTTACGCCGCTTTTTTCTCCGTCAACAAGGGTAACGATTTCAAATGTACCACCGTTTATTCCAAATGAGCTGTTGGAGCGCGAGTTATTGCGCTTTGGGAAGTTCGCCAGTTCAATTAAGGTTGTTCCGTTGGGTTGCAAACACCCGGCGTTGAAACAGGTAATGTCATTTCGGCGACAGGTGTTTATGTTTTTGGACTCACCGGAGCAGACTTTAGAGTTATCGTTTAAAGTCAAGTATGACAATAGATTGTATATGGCTTATGCTAGTACGGGTAGTCAACGGTGTTTTGAGTGTGGGGATGTTGGTCATAAGCGACATGCTTGCCCGAAAAGGGAGAAGGCCGAGGGAGGGGCGCAGGTGGTCCTCATAACGCCTGGGCCCACTGATGTAGGGAGAGGTGGGCCGACAGCGGCAGAGCAGCCACAAGCACCTGGTGCTGAGGAACAAGTTATCCCCGTTGAGGGCACGGGGTTGCAACTTGTATTAGAGGGAAATGTTATGCTACAGAAAAGTATTGTTGTAGAAGGTAAGGATGTATCTGAAGAGCCAGTTCCTCAGACTGGTGAGCAGGTGCCCAGTATGAGTGCTGGGGTAAAGGAGCTAGGCTCCCAGGTAGTGGAGGATATGCCCATTGTGAGTAACGGGGTACAGGAGGGGTTTCATGTGGAGCTAGGCTCCCAGGTAGTGGAGGAGATGCCCACTACGAGTAATGAGGTTCAGGAGGGGTTTCATGTGGAGCTAGGCTCCCAGGTAGTGGAGGAGATGCCCACTACGAGTGCTGGGGTTCATGTAGAGCTAGGCTCCCAGGTAGTGGAAGAGATGCCCACTACGAGTAATGAGGTACATGAGGGTTTTCATGTGGAGCTAAGCTCCAAGGCAGTAGAGGAGATGCCCACTACGAGTGCTGGGGTTCATGTGGAGCTAGGCTCCCAGTTAGTGGAGAAGATGACTACTATGAGTAGTGATGTTCAGGTGGGGCTAGTCTCCCAGGTAGTGGAGGAGATGCCTGGTACGAGTGATGAGGTGCAAGTGGGGAGTGTTGAAAGGGATGTGGTAGAGGGGAGTCAGTTGTCTGTGGTCTCAGCTGAAGATCAGGAGAATGATATGGATATCTCTTTAGATATGACAGCTGCTGGTGAGGACTCAGTTTATGATCTAGAGGAGGTAAATGAGTTTCTGGATCAGACTTTTGGGAAATCTGTCATATTGGCAGATTATTTTGATGTTGATAAGTTTGTGAGGTCAGCTGTGATGTTACAGTTAGACCAATTGAGTGAGAAGAAGCGGTTTCGCTTGAGGAAATTTATTACTGCTGTTGCAGCAGCAAAAGGTGGTGGGAAACGTGTTCAGGTTAAGAGAAGAAAGAAAAATAATGATGATGATCATGCTTCATAGGGTGTCTTTTTTCTCGTTGGTTTCTCTGTGGTTTCTTCTGCTTTTCTTTTCTCTTTTCTATATGGAGGTACTAAGGGTAGGTTCTCTCAATATTAATGGGGGAAGGGACAGGAATAAGAGGGCTTGGGTACTAGAAGTAATAAAACAGAAAAGGCTTAATGTAGTTTTCCTACAGGAGACACATAGTGATGAGGAAAATGAGGTTGACTGGGGTATGTGGTGGGAGGGGCAGCATGTACTCAGTCATGGTACTAATTTCAGTGCTGGGGTGGCCATCTTGTTTTCCTCAGGCTTACGGGTGACTGTGGTATCTACAACAGAGATTGTCAAGGGTCGGGTTTTATTGGTCAAGGTGGATGTTATGGGGTTTCTGTTTGTTTTTTTGAATGTTTATGCTCCGAATGAGGGTACAGAGCGTATTGCTATATTTGATCAAATAAAGGAAACCTTAAGACAGTGTGACCAAGAGGGGTGTATGGTTTTAGGGGGTGACTGGAACTGTACAGTGGATTTTACTGTTGATCGCACCGCTGAAGAACCTCACCTGCGGTCAGCCACTTGCCTGTCTGGCCTATTAACTGAGTTTGAGCTTTCTGATGTGTGGAGAGTAAGGAATGCAAAAGTTAGGCAGTACACATGGCTAAAAATGAATGAAGGTCGTGTCAGTGCAGCAAGGTTAGACAGGTTGTATGTATCTGATCACTACTGTAGTAGGGTTGGAAAGTGTGCCATTACTCCTGTGGGTTTCTCTGATCATCATATTGTTACTGTTGATATTCACTTGTCCTGTCCACGACGGTCATCGCCTTACTGGTATTTTAATGTTAAATTGTTACATGATGTCATGTTTTGTGACAGGTTTTTGTTGTTTTGGGAAAAATGGAGGGGTATAAAAGGGAATTTTGAGTCCTTGAGACAATGGTGGGAGGTTGGGAAGGCCCAAATACGAGTTTTTTGTCAACAGTATAAAGCTCTGTCTCAAATTGAGGTTAAAGAGACTATCAAGGCCCTTGAACAGGACATCAAATCTACTGAATTGAAGCTGCTCACTCAGAACGACCCTGGACTAGTCATGAACTTACAGGACAAGAGACATGAACTGAGGTCGTTTCTGCATGAAAGAGTGAAGGGTGCCTTGATTAGGTCTCGTTTCGCTTCCCTCAAGGATATGGATGCTCCTAGCGCTTTTTTTTTCAACCTAGGACAGTCGAAATTTCAACGCAAACAGATGGTCTGCCTTCGTCTCCCTGATGGGAAGGTGACCACGAATGATATTGAAATGCGTCAACATGCCGTGGATTTTTACTCATCCCTTTATAAGGCGGAGGATTGTGACTCTTTATGTACTGAACAGTTGTTACACGGTCTTCCTCAATTGGGACCTGAGCAGAGAGTCGCATTGGACGCTGATATTACACTGCAAGAGCTGTCCACAGCAGTTATGCAGCTCTCAACAGGCCGAGCCCCTGGCATCGATGGTTTACCATCTGAGTTTTACAAGCACTTTTGGGGGTCTATTGGGGAGGATTTTTATGAAGTGGTGTGTGAATCTTTTCATGAGGGTTCTCTTCCTGTATCCTGTCAACGTGCGGTGCTTTCACTGTTGCCAAAAAAGGGGGATTTGGCTCTCATAAAAAATTGGAGACCTGTTGCCTTGCTGTGCGCAGAATACAAAATTGTTTCTAAATGTCTCTCAAACAGGTTGAAAGACTATCTGGGATTGTTGATCCACAAGGACCAGTCCTACTGTGTACCTGATCGCTCTATTGTTGACAACTTGTTTCTGATAAGAGATGTTTTAGACATTTGTAAACTGTCTGCTGTAAATGTGGGTTTACTTTCGTTGGATCAGGAGAAGGCTTTTGATCGTGTGGACCACCAGTACTTGTTTAAAACAATGAAAGCCTTTGGGTTTGGGGATGTTTTTCTGTCTTGGGTGAATTTACTGTATGCTGGAGCCTCGTGTATGGTGAAGGTTGGTGGTGGTTTGAGTTGCCCCATCCCTGTCGAAAGGGGCATCAGGCAGGGATGCCCAATTTCAGGGCAGTTATATAGTCTGGCGATTGAACCAATGCTTTGTTTTTTAAGAGCGAAGCTTACTGGTTTCTCTGTGCCAGGTGTAATGAAGGGTCCCACGATAGCACTGTCTGCGTATGCAGATGACGTGATCGTTTTTATTACAGGGGGTGAGGATGTTAAGGTTCTCTCAAACACTTTAAAGGTGTATGAGGGGGCCTCCTCAGCTAGAGTCAATTGGGGAAAGAGTGAAGCGCTGTGGGCAGGTCAGCTTCAGATGGGGTCCGCTCCACGGTTACCAGGGGGGCTTCAGTGGGGCAGAGATGGAATGAAGACTTTGGGAGTTTTTCTAGGCTCCGATGTCTTTCAGAAAAAGAACTGGGAGGGTGTAGTGGAGAAAGTGTGTGCCAGACTGTCAAGGTGGAAATGGGTGTTGCCCCAGCTGTCCTATAGGGGACGGGTCCTGGCAGCTAATAATCTTGCTGCTTCTACCCTGTGGCACAGACTAATGATTTTACAGCCACCAAAGGGTCTGATACAAGAGCTTCAGAGGACCCTTGTCAATTTCTTCTGGTCTGGACAACACTGGATCAAAGCTGCAGCCCTGTATCTGCCACTGCACGAGGGTGGGCAAGGCCTGGTGGACATTTCCTCTAGGATCACGGCTTTCCGGCTCCAAGCAGTTCAGAGATTGTTGTACAGAGACTGTTCTAGCTGGGTCGAAACAGCCTACATATTGATGAGGAGAGCGGGCTGTTTGGGCTTAGACAAACATATTTTCCTCTTAAAGCTGGAGGGGGGTGATTTGACTGGCCTGACTCCATTTTATGAGTCTGTTATGCAGGCTTGGAGAGTCTTTGTCAAGTCCCGTAAGACCGGCACGCCACCAGGGATGTGGCTTTTTGAAGAGCCTCTTTTTCATAACACTGCCATCCAGTCCCGTGTTCTGGTTTCAGCTCCCTACGTTCATGCCTATTAGGCGTGGGGTGTACCAAGCTGGGTCATCTGATGCGGAGCAGGAGCAGATTGGAGGAGCTGAGAGAAAGAGCGGGGATCCGATCATCTCGCCTACTGAGGAAGGTCGTCGATGAGGTCTGCGACTCCTTGCCAGTGCTTCATCTGCAGTATGTGACTGACATTTCCAATTCTGATCGGTGGAAGGAGGGTCTGGATTATGTGTTCCCTGCACTGATTGTTAGTGCTGCGATGGGGGCATTTGAGGAGGACGCGGGGATGCTGCTTTCCTTCGATACCCCGGAGCTGGGGGAGTTCAACGAGGTGGGAAAGAAGGCTATGTACAGAACATGTGTGAAGGTGTCCCATGCCTCTTCCCTGGAAGGGGTAAAATCGACGAGGTGGGCGGATGTGCTTGGTCCAGGTGCTTCTCCAAAAGGCTGTTGGCGATCATTGTATAAACTGCCTATTGATAAGAGGACAGCTGACCTCCAATGGAGGATAATACATGGAGCTATAGCCACCAACATGCATCTGGTACACCTGGACCCTACTGTTGGGGAGGGGTGTCCATTCTGTGCTGAAGATGAATCTCTGGCACATCTGTTTTTACTGTGTCCCAGGTTGGTTGGGATGATTGATCTGATCACTGATTGGTTCTCAACGTTGGGAGAGGTATTCTCTTCCCAACTGTATATATTTGGGCCAAAGTACAGGTTCAGTCAAAAGGGTGTAGTTGTGTTGCTTAATTTTGTGTTAGGGGCAGCAAAATTAGCGATATGGAAGACCCGAAAGAACAGCATTCGGGGACAGGGGTCTGTGGATGTGGTGGGAATGTTGGCAGCGAGACTAAGGGTTGAGTTTGCTTATTATAAACTTGTCAACAATATTGATCTGTTTTTGAGTATATGGGGTATTCAGAGGCTGTTGTGTTTTGTTACTGTGGAGGAGGAATTGGAGTTGTGTTTTTAATTGATGTGTAACTGTGGTTTTGTATGAGTATTTATTGTGTGGTGGGCCCCCAGACCCAATAAAGAGTATTTAAAACTCAATCTCTCTCTCTCTCTCTCTCTCTCTCTCTCTCTCTCTCTCTCTCTCTCTCTCTCTCTCTCTCTCTCTCTCTCTCTCTCTCTCTCTCTCTCTCTCTCTCTCTCTCTCTCTCTCTCTCTCTCTCTCTCTCTCTCTCTCTCTCTCTCTCTCTCTCTCTCTCTCTCTCTCTCTCTCTCTCTAGGCCATGTGCTGTGGGTGACAGCAGACTGTGGGTGACAGCAGACATAGGGCATCTGCCAAGAACAGACATTTAATCTCTGAATTGTGGAGACTAACACCAGGGGCTGAGGATTGTTCTAGAATAGTGGCCAATTCTTTAAAGTAAAAATTGAAGAGCGCAGGGCTGTGATTGCAACCCTGGCGAACACCCCGCCCATGGTTAAAGAATTATGTTATTTTCTTGCCAATTTTCTTGTAATTTAATTATGACATATGTTTTACCCCCTTCCACACTTTCAATAACTTTGTAGAACAGTCCTGTATGCCAAAATATAATCAAATGCTTTTTGGATGTCAATAAAACAATAATAAATGTTGTACACCTAGCTACTGAACGAGAGAGTCAACAATCTCCAATCCCCTATGATCCTCTCTGTCTGTTAACTCCCTATATGTAAATATTAACTCTGTGTATGTGTGTGTGTGTGTGTGTGTGTGTGTGTGTGTGTGTGTGTGTGTGTGGACTTGACCAGAACCACCGCTGTCAGACACTGAGTAACACACGGTGAAGACACTCTGTGATTTAACAGCCTATTACTTTCATTGACCACTTCCGTCAACCACCGGTGGAAAAAGTACCCTAGTAGAGTAAAGATACGTTCATAGAAATTGAAAGTCACCCAGTAAAACACTACTTGAGTAAAAGTCTAAAAAGTATTTGGTTTTAACTATACTTCAGTATTAAAAGTAAAAGTATAAATCATTTCAAATTCCTTATATTAAGCAAACAAGAAGTTATTTTTTATTTATTTACGGATAGCCAGAGGCACACTCCAACACTCAGACATCATTTACAAACAAAGCATTTGTGTTTAGTGAGTCCTCCAGATCAGAGGCAGTAGGGACGACCAGGGATGTTCTCTGTTTAGTGAGTCCACCAGATCAGAGGCAGTAGGGAGGACCAGGGATGTTCTCTGTTTAGTGAGTCCACCAGATCAGAGGCAGTAGGGATGACCAGGGATGTTCTCTGTTTAGTGAGTCCTCCAGATCAGAGGAAGTAGGGATGACCAGGGATGGTCTCTGTTTAGTGAGTCCTCCAGATCAGAGGCATTAGGGATGACCAGGGATGTTGTCTGTTTCGTGAGTCCTCCAGATCAGAGGCAGTAGGGATGACCAGGGATGTTCTCTGTTTAGTGAGTCCTCCAGATCAGAGGCAGTAGATGACCAGTGATATTTTCTGTTTAGTGAGTCCTCCAGATCAGAGGCAGTAGGGATGACCAGGGATGTTCTCTGTTTAGTGAGTCCTCCAGATAAGAGGCAGTAGGGATGACCAGGGATGTTCTCTGTTTAGTGAGTCCTCCAGATCAGAGGCAGTAGGGAGGACCAGGTACGCTCTCTGTTTAGTTAGTCCTCCAGATCAGAGGCAGTAGGGAGGACCAGGGATGTTCTCTGTTTAGTGAGTCCTCCAGATCAGAGGCAGTAGGGATGACCAGTCATGTTCGTTGTTTAGTGAGTCCACCAGATCAGAAGCAGTAGGGATGACCAGGGATGTTCTCTGTTTAGTGAGTCCTCCAGATCAGAGGCAGTAGGGATGACCAGGGATGGTCTCTGTTTAGTCTGTCCTCCAGATCAGAGGCAGTAGGGATGACCAGGAATGTTCTCTGTTTAGTGAGTCCACCAGATCAGAGGCAGTAGGGATGACCAGGGATGTTCTCTGTTTAGTGAGTCTGCCAGATCAGAGGCAGTAGGGATGACCAGGGATGTTGTCTGTTTCGTGAGTCCTCCAGATCAGAGGTAGTAGGGATGACCAGGGATGTTCTCTGTTTAGTGAGTCCTCCAGATCAGAGGCAGTAGATGACCAGTGATATTTTCTGTTTAGTGAGTACTCCAGATCAGAGGCAGTAGGGATGACCAGGGATGTTCTCTGTTTAGTGAGTCCTCCAGATCAGAGGCAGTAGGGAGGACCAGGTACGCTCTCTGTTTAGTTAGTCCTCCAGATCAGAGGCAGTAGGGATGACCAGGGATGTTCTCTGTTTAGTGAGTCCTCCAGATCAGAGGCAGTAGGGATGACCAGGGATGTTCTCTGTTTAGTGAGTCCTCCAGATCAGAGGCAGTAGGGATGACCAGGGATGGTCTCTGTTTAGTGAGTCCTCCAGATCAGAGGCAGTAGGGATGACCAGGGATGTTGTCTGTTTCGTGAGTCCTCCAGATCAGAGGCAGTAGATGACCAGGGATGTTCTCTGTTCAGTGAGTCCTCCAGATCAGAGGCAGTAGAGATGACCAGGGATGTTCTCTGTTTAGTTAGTAATCCAGATCAGAGGCGATAGGGATGACCAGGGATGTTGTCTGTTTCGTGAGTCCTCCAGATCAGAGGCAGTAGGGATGACCAGGGAGGTTCTCTGTTTAGTGAGTCCTCCAGATCAGAGGCAGTAGATGACCAGGGATATTTTATGTTTAGTGAGTCCTCCAGATCAGAGGCAGTAGGGATGACCAGTGATGTTCTCTGTTTAGTCAGTCCTCCAGATCAGAGGCAGTAAGGATGACCAGGGATGTTCTCTGTTTAGTGAGTCCTCCAGATCAGATGCAGTAGGGATGACCAGGGATGTTCTCTGTTTAGTGAGTCCTCCAGATCAAAGGCAGTAGGGATGACCAGGGATGGTCTCTGTTTAGTGAGTCCTCCAGATCAGCGGCAGTAGGGATGACCAGGGATGTTGTCTGTTTCGTGAGTCCTCCAGATCAGAGGCAGTAGGGATGACCAGGGATGTTCTCTGTTTAGTGAGTCCTCCAGATCAGAGGCAGTAGATGACCAGGGATATTTTCGGTTTAGTCAGTCCTCCAGATCAGAGGCAGTAGGGATGACCAGGGATGTTCTCTGTTTAGTGAGTCCTCCAGATCAGAGGCAGTAGGGATGACAGGGATGGTCTCTGTTTAGTGAGTCCTCCAGATCAGAGGCAGTAGGGAGGACCAGGTACGTTCTCTGTTTAGTGAGTCCTCCAGATCAGAGGCAGTAGGGAGGACCAGGGATGTTCTCTGTTTAGTGAGTCCTCCAGATCAGAGGCAGTAGGGATGACCAGTCATGTTCGTTGTTTAGTGAGTCCACCAGATCAGAAGCAGTAGGGATGACCAGGGATGTTCTCTGTTTAGTGAGTCCTCCAGATCAGAGGCAGTAGGGATGACCAGGGATGGTCTCTGTTTAGTCTGTCCTCCAGATCAGAGGCAGTAGGGATGACCAGGAATGTTCTCTGTTTAGTGAGTCCACCAGATCAGAGGCAGTAGGGATGACCAGGGATGTTCTCTGTTTAGTGAGTCCTCCAGATCAGAGGCGATAGGGATGACCAGGGATGTTCTCTGTTTAGTGAGTCCTCCAGATCAGCGGCAGTAGGGATGACCAGGGATGGTCTCTGTTTAGTGAGTCCTCCAGATCAGCGGCAGTAGGGATGACCAGGGATGTTCTCTGTTTAGTGAGTCCTCCAGATCAGAGGCAGTAGGGATGACCAGGGATGTTCTCTGTTTAGTGAGTCCTCCAGATCAGAGGCAGTAGGGATGACCAGGGATGGTCTCTGTTTAGTGAGTCCTCCAGATCAGAGGCAGTAGGGATGACCAGGGATGTTGTCTGTTTCGTGAGTCCTCCAGATCAGAGGCAGTAGATGACCAGTGATGTTCTCTGTTCAGTGAGTCCTCCAGATCAGAGGCAGTAGAGATGACCAGGGATGTTCTCTGTTTAGTTAGTAATCCAGATCAGAGGCGATAGGGATGACCAGGGATGTTGTCTGTTTCGTGAGTCCTCCAGATCAGAGGCAGTAGGGATGACCAGGGAGGTTCTCTGTTTAGTGAGTCCTCCAGATCAGAGGCAGTAGATGACCAGGGATATTTTATGTTTAGTGAGTCCTCCAGATCAGAGGCAGTAGGGATGACCAGTGATGTTCTCTGTTTAGTCAGTCCTCCAGATCAGAGGCAGTAAGGATGACCAGGGATGTTCTCTGTTTAGTGAGTCCTCCAGATCAGATGCAGTAGGGATGACCAGGGATGTTCTCTGTTTAGTGAGTCCTCCAGATCAGCGGCAGTAGGGATGACCAGGGATGGTCTCTGTTTAGTGAGTCCTCCAGATCAGCGGCAGTAGGGATGACCAGGGATGTTGTCTGTTTCGTGAGTCCTCCAGATCAGAGGCAGTAGGGAGGACCAGGGATGTTCTCTGTTTAGTGAGTCCTCCAGATCAGAGGCAGTAGGGATGACCAGTCATGTTCGTTGTTTAGTGAGTCCACCAGATCAGAAGCAGTAGGGATGACCAGGGATGTTCTCTGTTTAGTGAGTCCTCCAGATCAGAGGCAGTAGGGATGACCAGGGATGGTCTCTGTTTAGTCTGTCCTCCAGATCAGAGGCAGTAGGGATGACCAGGAATGTTCTCTGTTTAGTGAGTCCACCAGATCAGAGGCAGTAGGGATGACCAGGGATGTTCTCTGTTTAGTGAGTCCTCCAGATCAGAGGCGATAGGGATGACCAGGGATGTTCTCTGTTTAGTGAGTCCTCCAGATCAGCGGCAGTAGGGATGACCAGGGATGGTCTCTGTTTAGTGAGTCCTCCAGATCAGCGGCAGTAGGGATGACCAGGGATGTTCTCTGTTTAGTGAGTCCTCCAGATCAGAGGCAGTAGGGATGACCAGGGATGTTCTCTGTTTAGTGAGTCCTCCAGATCAGAGGCAGTAGGGATGACCAGGGATGGTCTCTGTTTAGTGAGTCCTCCAGATCAGAGGCAGTAGGGATGACCAGGGATGTTGTCTGTTTCGTGAGTCCTCCAGATCAGAGGCAGTAGATGACCAGTGATGTTCTCTGTTCAGTGAGTCCTCCAGATCAGAGGCAGTAGAGATGACCAGGGATGTTCTCTGTTTAGTTAGTAATCCAGATCAGAGGCGATAGGGATGACCAGGGATGTTGTCTGTTTCGTGAGTCCTCCAGATCAGAGGCAGTAGGGATGACCAGGGAGGTTCTCTGTTTAGTGAGTCCTCCAGATCAGAGGCAGTAGATGACCAGGGATATTTTATGTTTAGTGAGTCCTCCAGATCAGAGGCAGTAGGGATGACCAGTGATGTTCTCTGTTTAGTCAGTCCTCCAGATCAGAGGCAGTAAGGATGACCAGGGATGTTCTCTGTTTAGTGAGTCCTCCAGATCAGATGCAGTAGGGATGACCAGGGATGTTCTCTGTTTAGTGAGTCCTCCAGATCAGCGGCAGTAGGGATGACCAGGGATGGTCTCTGTTTAGTGAGTCCTCCAGATCAGCGGCAGTAGGGATGACCAGGGATGTTGTCTGTTTCGTGAGTCCTCCAGATCAGAGGCAGTAGGGATGACCAGGGATGTTCTCTGTTTAGTGAGTCCTCCAGATCAGAGGCAGTAGATGACCAGGGATATTTTCGGTTTAGTCAGTCCTCCAGATCAGAGGCAGTAGGGATGACCAGGGATGTTCTCTGTTTAGTGAGTCCTCCAGATCAGAGGCAGTAGGGATGACAGGGATGGTCTCTGTTTAGTGAGTCCTCCAGATCAGAGGCAGTAGGGAGGACCAGGTACGTTCTCTGTTTAGTGAGTCCTCCAGATCAGAGGCAGTAGGGAGGACCAGGGATGTTCTCTGTTTAGTGAGTCCTCCAGATCAGAGGCAGTAGGGATGACCAGTCATGTTCGTTGTTTAGTGAGTCCACCAGATCAGAAGCAGTAGGGATGACCAGGGATGTTCTCTGTTTAGTGAGTCCTCCAGATCAGAGGCAGTAGGGATGACCAGGGATGGTCTCTGTTTAGTCTGTCCTCCAGATCAGAGGCAGTAGGGATGACCAGGAATGTTCTCTGTTTAGTGAGTCCACCAGATCAGAGGCAGTAGGGATGACCAGGGATGTTCTCTGTTTAGTGAGTCCTCCAGATCAGAGGCGATAGGGATGACCAGGGATGTTCTCTGTTTAGTGAGTCCTCCAGATAAGAGGCAGTAGGGATGACCAGGGATGTTCTCTGTTTAGTGAGTCCACCACATCAGAGGCAGTAGGGATGACCAGGGATGTTCTCTGTTTAGTGAGTCCACCAGATCAGAGGCAGTAGGGAGGACCAGGGATGTTCTCTGTTTAGTGAGTCCACCAGATCAGAGGCAGTAGGGAGGACCAGGGATGTTCTCTGTTTAGTGAGTCCACCAGATCAGAGGCAGAAGGGAGGACCAGGGATGTTCTCTGTTTAGTGAGTCCATCAGATCAGAGGCATTAGGGAGGACCAGGGATGTTCTCTGTTTAGTGAGTCCACCAGATCAGAGGCAGTAGGGATGACCAGGGACGTTCTCTGTTTAGTGAGTCCTCCAGATCAGAGGCAGTAGGGATGACCAGGGATGGTCTCTGTTTAGTGAGTCCTCCAGATCAGAGGCAGTAGGGATGACCAGGGATGTTGTCTGTTTCGTGAGTCCTCCAGATCAGAGGTAGTAGGGATGACCAGGGATGTTCTCTGTTTAGTGAGTCCTCCAGATCAGAGGCAGTAGATGACCAGGGATGTTCTCTGTTTAGTGAGTCCTCCAGATCAGAGGCGATAGGGATGACCAGTGATGTTCTCTGTTTAGTCAGTCCTCCAGATCAGAGGCAGTAAGGATGACCAGGGATGTTCTCTGTTTAGTGAGTCCTCCAGATCAGATGCAGTAGGGATGACCAGGGATGTTCTCCGTTTAGTGAGTCCTCCAGATCAGAGGAAGTAGGGATGACCAGGGATGTTCTCTGTTTAGTGAGTCCTCCAGATCAGAGGCAGTAGATGACCAGGGATACTTTCTGTTTAGTGAGTCCTCCAGATCAGAGGCAGTAGGGATGACCAGGGATGTTCTCTGTTTAGTGAGTCCTCCAGATCAGAGGCAGTAGGGATGACCAGGGATGTTCTCTGTTTAGTGAGTCCTCCAGATTAGAGGCAGTAGGGATGACCAAGGATGGTCTCTGTTTAGTGAGTCCTCCAGATCAGCGGCAGTAGGGATGACCAGGGATGTTGTCTGTTTCGTGAGTCCTCCAGATCAGAGGCAGTAGGGATGACCAGGGATGTTCTCTGTTTAGTGAGTCCTCCAGATCAGAGGCAGTAGATGACCAGGGATATTTTCGGTTTAGTGAGTCCTCCAGATCAGAGGCAGTAGGGATGACGAGGGATGTTCTCTGTTTAGTGAGTCCTCCAGATCAGAGGCAGTAGGGAGGACCAGGGATGTTCTCTGTTTAGTGAGTCCACCAGATCAGAGGCAGTAGGGAGGACCAGGGATGTTCTCTGTTTAGTGAGTCCACCAGATCAGAGGTAGTAGGGAGGACCAGGGATGTTCTCTGTTTAGTGAGTCCACCAGATCAGAGGCAGTAGGGAGGATCAGGGATGTTCTCTGTTTAGTGAGTCCACCAGATCAGAGGCAGAAGGGAGGACCAGGGATGTTCTCTGTTTAGTGAGTCCATCAGATCAGAGGCATTAGGGAGGACCAGGGATGTTCTCTGTTTAGTGAGTCCACCAGATCAGAGGCAGTAGGGAGGACCAGGGATGTTCTCTGTTTAGTTAGTCCTCCAGATCAGAGGCAGTAGGGATGACCAGGGATGTTCTCTGTTTAGTGAGTCCTCCAGATCAGAGGCAGTAGGGATGACCAGGGATGTTCTCTGTTTAGTGAGTCCTCCAGATCAGAGGCAGTAGGGATGACCAGGGATGGTCTCTGTTTAGTGAGTCCTCCAGATCAGAGGCAGTAGGGATGACCAGGGATGTTGTCTGTTTCGTGAGTCCTCCAGATCAGAGGTAGTAGGGATGACCAGGGATGTTCTCTGTTTAGTGAGTCCTCCAGATCAGAGGCAGTAGATGACCAGGGATGTTCTCTGTTTAGTGAGTCCTCCAGATCAGAGGCGATAGGGATGACCAGTGATGTTCTCTGTTTAGTCAGTCCTCCAGATCAGAGGCAGTAAGCATGACCAGGGATGTTCTCTGTTTAGTGAGTCCACCAGATCAGATGCAGTAGGGATGACCAGGGATGTTCTCCGTTTAGTGAGTCCTCCAGATCAGAGGAAGTAGGGATGACCACGGATGGTCTCTGTTTAGTGAGTCTTCCAGATCAGAGGCAGTAGGGATGACCAGGGATGTTCTCTGTTTAGTGAGTCCTCCAGATCAGAGGCGGTAGATGACCAGGGATATTTTCTGTTTAGTGAGTCCTCCAGATCAGAGGCAGTAGGGATGACCAGGGATGTTCTCTGTTTAGTGAGTCCTCCAGATCAGAGGCAGTAGATGACCAGGGATGTTCTCTGTTTAGTGAGTCCTCCAGATCAGAGGCAGTAGGGATGACCAGGGATGTTCTCTGTTTAGTGAGTCCTCCAGATCAGAGGCAGTAGGGATGACCAGGGATGGTCTCTGTTTAGTGAGTCCTCCAGATCAGAGGCAGTAGGGATGACCAGGGATGTTGTCTGTTTCGTGAGTCCTCCAGATCAGAGGTAGTAGGGATGACCAGGGATGTTCTCTGTTTAGTGAGTCCTCCAGATCAGAGGCAGTAGATGACCAGGGATGTTCTCTGTTTAGTGAGTCCTCCAGATCAGAGGCGATAGGGATGACCAGTGATGTTCTCTGTTTAGTCAGTCCTCCAGATCAGAGGCAGTAAGGATGACCAGGGATGTTCTCTGTTTAGTGAGTCCTCCAGATCAGATGCAGTAGGGATGACCAGGGATGTTCTCCGTTTAGTGAGTCCTCCAGATCAGAGGAAGTAGGGATGACCAGGGATGTTCTCTGTTTAGTGAGTCCTCCAGATCAGAGGCAGTAGATGACCAGGGATACTTTCTGTTTAGTGAGTCCTCCAGATCAGAGGCAGTAGGGATGACCAGGGATGTTCTCTGTTTAGTGAGTCCTCCAGATCAGAGGCAGTAGGGATGACCAGGGATGTTCTCTGTTTAGTGAGTCCTCCAGATTAGAGGCAGTAGGGATGACCAAGGATGGTCTCTGTTTAGTGAGTCCTCCAGATCAGCGGCAGTAGGGATGACCAGGGATGTTGTCTGTTTCGTGAGTCCTCCAGATCAGAGGCAGTAGGGATGACCAGGGATGTTCTCTGTTCAGTGAGTCCTCCAGATCAGAGGCAGTAGAGATGACCAGGGATGTTCTCTGTTTAGTTAGTAATCCAGATCAGAGGCGATAGGGATGACCAGGGATGTTGTCTGTTTCGTGAGTCCTCCAGATCAGAGGCAGTAGGGATGACCAGGGAGGTTCTCTGTTTAGTGAGTCCTCCAGATCAGAGGCAGTAGATGACCAGGGATATTTTATGTTTAGTGAGTCCTCCAGATCAGAGGCAGTAGGGATGACCAGTGATGTTCTCTGTTTAGTCAGTCCTCCAGATCAGAGGCAGTAAGGATGACCAGGGATGTTCTCTGTTTAGTGAGTCCTCCAGATCAGATGCAGTAGGGATGACCAGGGATGTTCTCTGTTTAGTGAGTCCTCCAGATCAGCGGCAGTAGGGATGACCAGGGATGGTCTCTGTTTAGTGAGTCCTCCAGATCAGCGGCAGTAGGGATGACCAGGGATGTTGTCTGTTTCGTGAGTCCTCCAGATCAGAGGCAGTAGGGATGACCAGGGATGTTCTCTGTTTAGTGAGTCCTCCAGATCAGAGGCAGTAGATGACCAGGGATATTTTCGGTTTAGTCAGTCCTCCAGATCAGAGGCAGTAGGGATGACCAGGGATGTTCTCTGTTTAGTGAGTCCTCCAGATCAGAGGCAGTAGGGATGACAGGGATGGTCTCTGTTTAGTGAGTCCTCCAGATCAGAGGCAGTAGGGAGGACCAGGTACGTTCTCTGTTTAGTGAGTCCTCCAGATCAGAGGCAGTAGGGAGGACCAGGGATGTTCTCTGTTTAGTGAGTCCTCCAGATCAGAGGCAGTAGGGATGACCAGTCATGTTCGTTGTTTAGTGAGTCCACCAGATCAGAAGCAGTAGGGATGACCAGGGATGTTCTCTGTTTAGTGAGTCCTCCAGATCAGAGGCAGTAGGGATGACCAGGGATGGTCTCTGTTTAGTCTGTCCTCCAGATCAGAGGCAGTAGGGATGACCAGGAATGTTCTCTGTTTAGTGAGTCCACCAGATCAGAGGCAGTAGGGATGACCAGGGATGTTCTCTGTTTAGTGAGTCCTCCAGATCAGAGGCGATAGGGATGACCAGGGATGTTCTCTGTTTAGTGAGTCCTCCAGATAAGAGGCAGTAGGGATGACCAGGGATGTTCTCTGTTTAGTGAGTCCACCACATCAGAGGCAGTAGGGATGACCAGGGATGTTCTCTGTTTAGTGAGTCCACCAGATCAGAGGCAGTAGGGAGGACCAGGGATGTTCTCTGTTTAGTGAGTCCACCAGATCAGAGGCAGTAGGGAGGACCAGGGATGTTCTCTGTTTAGTGAGTCCACCAGATCAGAGGCAGAAGGGAGGACCAGGGATGTTCTCTGTTTAGTGAGTCCATCAGATCAGAGGCATTAGGGAGGACCAGGGATGTTCTCTGTTTAGTGAGTCCACCAGATCAGAGGCAGTAGGGATGACCAGGGACGTTCTCTGTTTAGTGAGTCCTCCAGATCAGAGGCAGTAGGGATGACCAGGGATGGTCTCTGTTTAGTGAGTCCTCCAGATCAGAGGCAGTAGGGATGACCAGGGATGTTGTCTGTTTCGTGAGTCCTCCAGATCAGAGGTAGTAGGGATGACCAGGGATGTTCTCTGTTTAGTGAGTCCTCCAGATCAGAGGCAGTAGATGACCAGGGATGTTCTCTGTTTAGTGAGTCCTCCAGATCAGAGGCGATAGGGATGACCAGTGATGTTCTCTGTTTAGTCAGTCCTCCAGATCAGAGGCAGTAAGGATGACCAGGGATGTTCTCTGTTTAGTGAGTCCTCCAGATCAGATGCAGTAGGGATGACCAGGGATGTTCTCCGTTTAGTGAGTCCTCCAGATCAGAGGAAGTAGGGATGACCAGGGATGTTCTCTGTTTAGTGAGTCCTCCAGATCAGAGGCAGTAGATGACCAGGGATACTTTCTGTTTAGTGAGTCCTCCAGATCAGAGGCAGTAGGGATGACCAGGGATGTTCTCTGTTTAGTGAGTCCTCCAGATCAGAGGCAGTAGGGATGACCAGGGATGTTCTCTGTTTAGTGAGTCCTCCAGATTAGAGGCAGTAGGGATGACCAAGGATGGTCTCTGTTTAGTGAGTCCTCCAGATCAGCGGCAGTAGGGATGACCAGGGATGTTGTCTGTTTCGTGAGTCCTCCAGATCAGAGGCAGTAGGGATGACCAGGGATGTTCTCTGTTTAGTGAGTCCTCCAGATCAGAGGCAGTAGATGACCAGGGATATTTTCGGTTTAGTGAGTCCTCCAGATCAGAGGCAGTAGGGATGACGAGGGATGTTCTCTGTTTAGTGAGTCCTCCAGATCAGAGGCAGTAGGGAGGACCAGGGATGTTCTCTGTTTAGTGAGTCCACCAGATCAGAGGCAGTAGGGAGGACCAGGGATGTTCTCTGTTTAGTGAGTCCACCAGATCAGAGGTAGTAGGGAGGACCAGGGATGTTCTCTGTTTAGTGAGTCCACCAGATCAGAGGCAGTAGGGAGGATCAGGGATGTTCTCTGTTTAGTGAGTCCACCAGATCAGAGGCAGAAGGGAGGACCAGGGATGTTCTCTGTTTAGTGAGTCCATCAGATCAGAGGCATTAGGGAGGACCAGGGATGTTCTCTGTTTAGTGAGTCCACCAGATCAGAGGCAGTAGGGAGGACCAGGGATGTTCTCTGTTTAGTTAGTCCTCCAGATCAGAGGCAGTAGGGATGACCAGGGATGTTCTCTGTTTAGTGAGTCCTCCAGATCAGAGGCAGTAGGGATGACCAGGGATGTTCTCTGTTTAGTGAGTCCTCCAGATCAGAGGCAGTAGGGATGACCAGGGATGGTCTCTGTTTAGTGAGTCCTCCAGATCAGAGGCAGTAGGGATGACCAGGGATGTTGTCTGTTTCGTGAGTCCTCCAGATCAGAGGTAGTAGGGATGACCAGGGATGTTCTCTGTTTAGTGAGTCCTCCAGATCAGAGGCAGTAGATGACCAGGGATGTTCTCTGTTTAGTGAGTCCTCCAGATCAGAGGCGATAGGGATGACCAGTGATGTTCTCTGTTTAGTCAGTCCTCCAGATCAGAGGCAGTAAGCATGACCAGGGATGTTCTCTGTTTAGTGAGTCCACCAGATCAGATGCAGTAGGGATGACCAGGGATGTTCTCCGTTTAGTGAGTCCTCCAGATCAGAGGAAGTAGGGATGACCACGGATGGTCTCTGTTTAGTGAGTCTTCCAGATCAGAGGCAGTAGGGATGACCAGGGATGTTCTCTGTTTAGTGAGTCCTCCAGATCAGAGGCGGTAGATGACCAGGGATATTTTCTGTTTAGTGAGTCCTCCAGATCAGAGGCAGTAGGGATGACCAGGGATGTTCTCTGTTTAGTGAGTCCTCCAGATCAGAGGCAGTAGATGACCAGGGATGTTCTCTGTTTAGTGAGTCCTCCAGATCAGAGGCAGTAGGGATGACCAGGGATGTTCTCTGTTTAGTGAGTCCTCCAGATCAGAGGCAGTAGGGATGACCAGGGATGGTCTCTGTTTAGTGAGTCCTCCAGATCAGAGGCAGTAGGGATGACCAGGGATGTTGTCTGTTTCGTGAGTCCTCCAGATCAGAGGTAGTAGGGATGACCAGGGATGTTCTCTGTTTAGTGAGTCCTCCAGATCAGAGGCAGTAGATGACCAGGGATGTTCTCTGTTTAGTGAGTCCTCCAGATCAGAGGCGATAGGGATGACCAGTGATGTTCTCTGTTTAGTCAGTCCTCCAGATCAGAGGCAGTAAGGATGACCAGGGATGTTCTCTGTTTAGTGAGTCCTCCAGATCAGATGCAGTAGGGATGACCAGGGATGTTCTCCGTTTAGTGAGTCCTCCAGATCAGAGGAAGTAGGGATGACCAGGGATGTTCTCTGTTTAGTGAGTCCTCCAGATCAGCGGCAGTAGATGACCAGGGATACTGTCTGTTTAGTGAGTCCTCCAGATCAGAGGCAGTAGGGATGACCAGGGATGTTCTCTGTTTAGTGAGTCCTCCAGATCAGAGGCAGTAGGGATGACCAGGGATGTTCTCTGTTTAGTGAGTCCTCCAGATTAGAGGCAGTAGGGATGACCAAGGATGGTCTCTGTTTAGTGAGTCCTCCAGATCAGCGGCAGTAGGGATGACCAGGGATGTTGTCTGTTTCGTGAGTCCTCCAGATCAGAGGCAGTAGGGATGACCAGGGATGTTCTCTGTTTAGTGAGTCCTCCAGATCAGAGGCAGTAGATGACCAGGGATATTTTCGGTTTAGTGAGTCCTCCAGATCAGAGGCAGTAGGGATGACGAGGGATGTTCTCTGTTTAGTGAGTCCTCCAGATCAGAGGCAGTAGGGAGGACCAGGGATGTTCTCTGTTTAGTGAGTCCACCAGATCAGAGGCAGTAGGGAGGACCAGGGATGTTCTCTGTTTAGTGAGTCCACCAGATCAGAGGTAGTAGGGAGGACCAGGGATGTTCTCTGTTTAGTGAGTCCACCAGATCAGAGGCAGTAGGGAGGATCAGGGATGTTCTCTGTTTAGTGAGTCCACCAGATCAGAGGCAGAAGGGAGGACCAGGGATGTTCTCTGTTTAGTGAGTCCATCAGATCAGAGGCATTAGGGAGGACCAGGGATGTTCTCTGTTTAGTGAGTCCACCAGATCAGAGGCAGTAGGGAGGACCAGGGATGTTCTCTGTTTAGTTAGTCCTCCAGATCAGAGGCAGTAGGGATGACCAGGGATGTTCTCTGTTTAGTGAGTCCTCCAGATCAGAGGCAGTAGGGATGACCAGGGATGTTCTCTGTTTAGTGAGTCCTCCAGATCAGAGGCAGTAGGGATGACCAGGGATGGTCTCTGTTTAGTGAGTCCTCCAGATCAGAGGCAGTAGGGATGACCAGGGATGTTGTCTGTTTCGTGAGTCCTCCAGATCAGAGGTAGTAGGGATGACCAGGGATGTTCTCTGTTTAGTGAGTCCTCCAGATCAGAGGCAGTAGATGACCAGGGATGTTCTCTGTTTAGTGAGTCCTCCAGATCAGAGGCGATAGGGATGACCAGTGATGTTCTCTGTTTAGTCAGTCCTCCAGATCAGAGGCAGTAAGCATGACCAGGGATGTTCTCTGTTTAGTGAGTCCACCAGATCAGATGCAGTAGGGATGACCAGGGATGTTCTCCGTTTAGTGAGTCCTCCAGATCAGAGGAAGTAGGGATGACCACGGATGGTCTCTGTTTAGTGAGTCTTCCAGATCAGAGGCAGTAGGGATGACCAGGGATGTTTTCTGTTTAGTGAGTCCTCCAGATCAGAGGCAGTAGGGATAACCATGGATGTTCTCTGTTTAGTGAGTCCTCCAGATCAGAGGCAGTAGGGATGACCAGGGATGGTCTCTGTTTAGTGAGTCCTCCAGATCAGCGGCAGTAGGGATGACCAGGGATGTTGTCTGTTTCGTGAGTCCTCCAGATCAGAGGCAGTAGGGATGACGAGGGATGTTCTCTGTTTAGTGAGTCCTCCAGATCAGAGGCAGTAGGGATGACCAGTGATGTTCTCTGTTTAGTCAGTCCTCCAGATCAGAGGCAGTAAGGATGACCAGGGATGTTCTCTGTTTAGTGAGTCCTCCAGATCAGATGCAGTAGGGATGACCAGGGATGTTCTCCGTTTAGTGAGTCCTCCAGATCAGAGGAAGTAGGGATGACAAGGGATGGTCTCTGTTTAGTGAGTCCACCAGATCAGAGGCAGTAGGGATGACCAGGGATGTTCTCTGTTTAGTGAGTCCTCCAGATCAGAGGCAGTAGGGATGACCAGGGATGTTCTCTGTTTAGTGAGTCCTCCAGATCAGAGGCAGTAGGGATGACCAGGGATGGTCTCTGTTTAGTGAGTCCTCCAGATCAGCGGCAGTAGGGATGACCAGGGATGTTGTCTGTTTCGTGAGTCCTCCAGATCAGAGGCAGTAGGGATGACCAGGGATGTTCTCTGTTTAGTGAGTCCTCCAGATCAGAGGCAGTAGATGACCAGGGATATTTTCGGTTTAGTGAGTCCTCCAGATCAGAGGCAGTAGGGATGACGAGGGATGTTCTCTGTTTAGTGAGTCCTCCAGATCAGCGGCAGTAGGGAGGACCAGGGATGTTCTCTGTTTAGTGAGTCCACCAGATCAGAGGCAGTAGGGAGGACCAGGGATGTTCTCTGTTTAGTGAGTCCACCAGATCAGAGGCAGTAGGGAGGACCAGGGATGTTCTCTGTTTAGTGAGTCCACCAGATCAGAGGCAGTAGGGAGGATAAGGGATGTTCTCTGTTTAGTGAGTCCACCAGATCAGAGGCAGAAGGGAGGACCAGGGATGTTCTCTGTTTAGTGAGTCCATCAGATCAGAGGCAGTAGGGATGACCAGTGATGTTCTCTGTTTAGTCAGTCCACCAGATCAGAGGCAGTAGGGAGGACCAGGGATGTTCTCTGTTTAGTTAGTCCTCCAGATCAGAGGCAGTAGGGAGACCAGGGATGTTCTCTGTTTAGTGAGTCCTCCAGATCAGAGGCAGTAGGGATGACCAGGGATGTTCTCTGTTTAGTGAGTCCTCCAGATCAGAGGCAGTAGGGATGACCAGGGATGGTCTCTGTTTAGTGAGTCCTCCAGATCAGAGGCAGTAGGGATGACCAGGGATGTTGTCTGTTTCGTGAGTCCTCCAGATCAGAGGTAGTAGGGATGACCAGGGATGTTCTCTGTTTAGTGAGTCCTCCAGATCAGAGGCAGTAGATGACCAGGGATGTTCTCTGTTTAGTGAGTCCTCCAGATCAGAGGCGATAGGGATGACCAGTGATGTTCTCTGTTTAGTCAGTCCTCCAGATCAGAGGCAGTAAGGATGACCAGGGATGTTCTCTGTTTAGTGAGTCCTCCAGATCAGATGCAGTAGGGATGACCAGGGATGTTCTCCGTTTAGTGAGTCCTCCAGATCAGAGGAAGTAGGGATGACCAGGGATGGTCTCTGTTTAGTGAGTCCTCCAGATCAGAGGCAGTAGGGATGACCAGGGATGTTGTCTGTTTCGTGAGTCCTCCAGATCAGAGGCAGTAGGGATGACCAGGGATGTTCTCTGTTTAGTGAGTCCTCCAGATCAGAGGCAGTAGATGACCAGGGATATTTTCTGTTTAGTGAGTCCTCCAGATCAGAGGCAGTAGGGATGACCAGGGATGTTCTCTGTTTAGTGAGTCCTCCAGATCAGAGGCAGTAGGGATGACCTGGGATGTTCTCTGTTTAGTGAGTCCTCCAGATCAGAGGCAGTAGGGATGACCAGGGATGGTCTCTGTTTAGTGAGTCCTCCAGATCAGCGGCAGTAGGGATGACCAGGGATGTTGTCTGTTTCGTGAGTCCTCCAGATCAGAGGCAGTAGGGATGACCAGGGATGTTCTCTGTTTAGTGAGTCCTCCAGATCAGAGGCAGTAGATGACCAGGGATATTTTCGGTTTAGTGAGTCCTCCAGATCAGAGGCAGTAGGGATGACGAGGGATGTTCTCTGTTTAGTGAGTCCTCCAGATCAGAGGCAGTAGGGATGACCAGGGATGTTCTCTGTTTAGTGAGTCCTCCAGATCAGAGGCAGTAGGGAGGACCAGGTACGTTCTCTGTTTAGTGAGTCCTCCAGATCAGAGGCAGTAGGGAGGACCAGGGATGTTGTCTGTTTCGTGAGTCCTCCAGATCAGAGGCAGTAGGGATGACCAGGGATGTTCTCTGTTTAGTGAGTCCTCCAGATCAGAGGCAGTAGATGACCAGGGATATTTTCTGTTTAGTGAGTCCTCCAGATCAGAGGCAGTAGGGATGACCAGGGATGTTCTCTGTTTAGTGAGTCCTCCAGATCAGAGGCAGTAGGGATGACCAGGGATGTTCTCTGTTTAGTGAGTCCTCCAGATAGGAAGGCAGTAGGGATGACCAGGGATGGTCTCTGTTTAGTGAGTCCTCCAGATCAGCGGCAGTAGGGATGACCAGGGATGTTGTCTGTTTCGTGAGTCCTCCAGATCAGAGGCAGTAGGGATGACCAGGGATGTTCTCTGTTTAGTGAGTCCTCCAGATCAGAGGCAGTAGATGACCAGGGATATTTTCGGTTTAGTGAGTCCTCCAGATCAGAGGCAGTAGGGATGACGAGGGAGGTTCTCTGTTTAGTGAGTCCTCCAGATCAGAGGCAGTAGGGATGACCAGGGATGTTCTCTGTTTAGTGAGTCCTCCAGATCAGAGGCAGTAGGGAGGACCAGGTACGTTCTCTGTTTAGTGAGTCCTCCAGATCAGAGGCAGTAGGGAGGACCAGGGATGTTCTCTGTTTAGTGAGTCCTCCAGATCAGAGGCAGTAGGGATGACCAGTCATGTTCTTTGTTTAGTGAATCCACCAGATCAGAAGCAGTAGGGATGACCAGGGATGTTCTCTGTTTAGTGAGTCCTCCAGATCAGAGGCAGTAGGGATGACCAGGGATGTTCTCTGTTTAGTGAGTCCTCCAGATCAGAGGCAGTAGGGATGACCTGGGATGTTCTCTGTGTAGTGAGTCCTCCAGATCAGAGGCAGTAGGGATGACCAGGGATGGTCTCTGTTTAGTGAGTCCTCCAGATCAGCGGCAGTAGGGATGACCAGGGATGTTGTCTGTTTCGTGAGTCCTCCAGATCAGAGGCAGTAGGGATGACCAGGGATGTTCTCTGTTTAGTGAGTCCTCCAGATCAGAGGCAGTAGATGACCAGGGATATTTTCGGTTTAGTGAGTCCTCCAGATCAGAGGCAGTAGGGATGACGAGGGATGTTCTCTGTTTAGTGAGTCCTCCAGATCAGAGGCAGTAGGGATGACCAGGGATGTTCTCTGTTTAGTGAGTCCTCCAGATCAGAGGCAGTAGGGAGGACCAGGTACGTTCTCTGTTTAGTGAGTCCTCCAGATCAGCGGCAGTAGGGATGACCAGGGATGTTGTCTGTTTCGTGAGTCCTCCAGATCAGAGGCAGTAGGGATGACCAGGGATGTTCTCTGTTTAGTGAGTCCTCCAGATCAGAGGCAGTAGATGACCAGGGATATTTTCGGTTTAGTGAGTCCTCCAGATCAGAGGCAGTAGGGATGACGAGGGATGTTCTCTGTTTAGTGAGTCCTCCAGATCAGAGCAGTAGGGATGACCAGGGATGTTCTCTGTTTAGTGAGTCCTCCAGATCAGAGGCAGTAGGGAGGACCAGGTACGTTCTCTGTTTAGTGAGTCCTCCAGATCAGAGGCAGTAGGGAGGACCAGGGATGTTCTCTGTTTAGTGAGTCCTCCAGATCAGAGGCAGTAGGGATGACCAGTCATGTTCTTTGTTTAGTGAATCCACCAGATCAGAAGCAGTAGGGATGACCAGGGATGTTCTCTGTTTAGTGAGTCCTCCAGATCAGAGGCAGTAGGGATGACCAGGGATGTTCTCTGTTTAGTGAGTCCACCAGATCAGAGGCAGTAGGGAGGACCAGGGATGTTCTCTGTTTAGTGAGTCCACCAGATCAGAGGCAGAAGGGAGGACCAGGGATGTTCTCTGTTTAGTGAGTCCACCAGATCAGAGGCAGTAGGGAGGACCAGGGATGTTCTCTGTTTAGTGAGTCCACCAGATCAGAGGCAGTAGGGAGGACCAGGGATGTTCTCTGTTTAGTGAGTCCACCAGATCAGAGGCAGTAGGGATGACCAGGGATGTTCTCTGTTTAGTGAGTCCTCCAGATCAGAGGCAGTAGGGATGACCAGGGATGTTCTCTGTTTAGTGAGTCCTCCAGATCAGATGCAGTAAGGATGACCAGGGATGTTCTCCGTTTAGTGAGTCCTCCAGATCAGAGGAAGTAGGGATGACCAGGGATGGTCTCTGTTTAGTGAGTCCTCCAGATCAGAGGCAGTAGGGATGACCAGGGATGTTGTCTGTTTCGTGAGTCCTCCAGATCAGAGGCAGTAGGGATGACCAGGGATGTTCTCTGTTTAGTGAGTCCTCCAGATCAGAGGCAGTAGATGACCAGGGATATTTTCTGTTTAGTGAGTCCTCCAGATCAGAGGCAGTAGGGATGACCAGGGATGTTCTCTGTTTAGTGAGTCCTCCAGATCAGAGGCAGTAGGGATGACCAGGGATGTTGTCTGTTTCGTGAGTCCTCCAGATCAGAGGCAGTAGGGATGACCAGGGATGTTCTCTGTTTAGTGAGTCCTCCAGATCAGAGGCAGTAGATGACCAGGGATATTTTCTGTTTAGTGAGTCCTCCAGATCAGAGGCAGTAGGGATGACCAGGGATGTTCTCTGTTTAGTGAGTCCTCCAGATCAGAGGCAGTAGGGACGACCAGGGATGTTCTCTGTTTAGTGAGTCCTCCAGATCAGAGGCAGTAGGGATGACCAGGGATGGTCTCTGTTTAGTGAGTCCTCCAGATCAGAGGCAGTAGGGATGACCAGGGATGTTCTCTGTTTAGTGAGTCCTCCAGATCAGAGGCAGTAGGGAGGACCAGGGATGTTGTCTGTTTCGTGAGTCCTCCAGATCAGAGGCAGTAGGGATGACCAGGGATGTTCTCTGTTTAGTGAGTCCTCCAGATCAGAGGCAGTAGATGACCAGGGATATTTTCTGTTTAGTGAGTCCTCCAGATCAGAGGCAGTAGGGATGATCAGGGATGTTCTCTGTTTAGTGAGTCCTCCAGATCAGAGGCAATAGGGATGACGAGGGATGTTCTCTGTTTAGTGAGTCCTCCAGATCAGAGGCAGTAGGGATGACCAGGGATGTTCTCTGTTTAGTGAGTCCTCCAGATCAGAGGCAGTAGGGAGGACCAGGTACGTTCTCTGTTTAGTGAGTCCTCCAGATCAGAGGCAGTAGGGAGGACCAGGGCTGTTCTCTGTTTAGTGAGTCCTCCAGATCAGAGGCAGTAGGGATGACCAGGGATGTTCTCTGTTTAGTAAGTCCACCAGATCAGAGGCAGTAGGGAGGACCAGGGATGTTCTCTGTTTAGTGAGTCCACCAGATCAGAGGCAGAAGGGAGGACCAGGGATGTTCTCTGTTTAGTGAGTCCACCAGTTTAGAGGCAGTAGGGAGGACCAGGGATGTTCTCTGTTTAGTGAGTCCACCAGATCAGAGGCAGTAGGGAGGACCAGGGATGTTCTCTGTTTAGTGAGTCCACCAGATCAGAGGCAGTAGGGAGGACCAGGGATGTTCTCTGTTTAGTGAGTCCACCAGATCAGAGGCAGTAGGGATGACCAGGGATGTTCTCTGTTTAGTGAGTCCTCCAGATCAGAGGCAGTAGGGATGACCAGGGATGTTGTCTGTTTCGTGAGTCCTCCAGATCAGAGGCAGTAGGGATGACCAGGGATGTTCTCTGTTTAGTGAGTCCTCCAGATCAGAGGCAGTAGATGACCAGTGATATTTTCTGTTTAGTGAGTCCTCCAGATCAGAGGCAGTAGGGATGACCAGGGATGTTCTCTGTTTAGTGAGTCCTCTAGTTCAGAGGCATTAGGGATGACCAGGGATGTTCTCTGTTTAGTGAGTCCTCCAGATCAGAGGCAGTAGGGATGACCAGGGATGTTCTCTGTTTAGTGAGTCCTCCAGATCAGAGGCAGTAGATGACCAGTGATATTTTCTGTTTAGTGAGTCCTCCAGATCAGAGGCAGTAGGGATGACCAGGGATGTTCTCTGTTTAGTGAGTCCTCTAGATCAGAGGCAGTAGGGATGACCAGGGATGTTCTCTGTTTAGTGAGTCCTCCAGATCAGAGGCAGTAGGGATGACCAGGGATGTTCTCTGTTTAGTGAGTCCTCCAGATCAGAGGCAGTAGGGAGGACCAGGCACGCTCTCTGTTTAGTTAGTCCTCCAGATCAGAGGCAGTAGGTATGACCAGGGATGTTCACTGTTTAGTGAGTCCTCCAGATCAGAGGCAGTAGGGATGACCAGGGATGTTCTCTGTTTAGTGAGTCCTCCAGATCAGAGGCAGTAGGGATGACCAGGGATGTTCTCTGTTTAGTGAGTCCTCCAGATCAGAGGCAGTAGGGATGACCAGGGATGGTCTCTGTTTAGTCTGTCCTCCAGATCAGAGGCAGTAGGGATGACCAGGAATGTTCTCTGTTTAGTGAGTCCACCAGATCAGAGGCAGTAGGGATGACCAGGGATGTTCTCTGTTTAGTGAGTCTGCCAGATCAGAGGCAGTAGGGATGACCAGGGATGTTCTCTGTTTAGTGAGTCCTCCATATCTGAGGCAGTAGGGATGACCAGGGATGTTCTATGTTTAGTGAGTCCTCCAGATCAGAGGCAGTAGAGATGACCAGGGATGTTCTCTGTTTAGTGAGTCCTCCAGATCAGAGGCGATAGGGATGACCAGGGATGTTCTCTGTTTAGTGAGTCCACCAGATAAGAGGCAGTAGGGATGACCAGGGATGTTCTCTGTTTAGTGAGTCCACCACATCAGAGGCAGTAGGGATGACCAGGGATGTTCTCTGTTTAGTGAGTCCACCAGATGAGAGGCAGTAGGGAGGACCAGGGATGTTCTCTGTTTAGTGAGTCCACCAGATCAGAGGCAGTAGGGAGGACCAGGGATGTTCTTTGTTTAGTGAGTCCACCAGATCAGAGGCAGTAGGAATGACCAGGGATGTTCTCTGTTTAGTGAGTCCACCAGATCAGAGGCAGTAGGGATGACCAGGGATGTTCTCTGTTTAGTGAGTCCTCCAGATCAGAGGCAGTAGGGATGACCAGGGATGGTCTCTGTTTAGTGAGTCCTCCAGATCAGCGGCAGTAGGGATGACCAGGGATGTTGTCTGTTTCGTGAGTCCTCCAGATCAGAGGCAGTAGGGATGACCAGGGATGTTCTCTGTTTAGTGAGTCCTCCAGATCAGAGGCAGTAGATGACCAGGGATATTTTCGGTTTAGTGAGTCCTCCAGATCAGAGGCAGTAGGGATGACGAGGGATGTTCTCTGTTTAGTGAGTCCTCCAGATCAGAGGCAGTAGGGATGACCAGGGATGTTCTCTGTTTAGTGAGTCCTCCAGATCAGAGGCAGTAGGGATGACCAGGGATGGTCTCTGTTTAGTGAGTCCTCCAGATCAGCGGCAGTAGGGATGACCAGGGATGTTGTCTGTTTCGTGAGTCCTCCAGATCAGAGGCAGTAGGGATGACCAGGGATGTTCTCTGTTTAGTGAGTCCTCCAGATCAGAGGCAGTAGATGACCAGGGATATTTTCGGTTTAGTGAGTCCTCCAGATCAGAGGCAGTAGGGATGACGAGGGATGTTCTCTGTTTAGTGAGTCCTCCAGATCAGAGGCAGTAGGGATGACCAGGGATGTTCTCTGTTTAGTGAGTCCTCCAGATCAGAGGCAGTAGGGAGGACCAGGTACGTTCTCTGTTTAGTGAGTCCTCCAGATCAGAGGCAGTAGGGAGGACCAGGGATGTTCTCTGTTTAGTGAGTCCTCCAGATCAGAGGCAGTAGGGATGACCAGTCATGTTCTTTGTTTAGTGAATCCACCAGATCAGAAGCAGTAGGGATGACCAGGGATGTTCTCTGTTTAGTGAGTCCTCCAGATCAGAGGCAGTAGGGATGACCAGGGATGTTCTCTGTTTAGTGAGTCCACCAGATCAGAGGCAGTAGGGAGGACCAGGGATGTTCTCTGTTTAGTGAGTCCACCAGATCAGAGGCAGAAGGGAGGACCAGGGATGTTCTCTGTTTAGTGAGTCCACCAGATCAGAGGCAGTAGGGAGGACCAGGGATGTTCTCTGTTTAGTGAGTCCACCAGATCAGAGGCAGTAGGGAGGACCAGGGATGTTCTCTGTTTAGTGAGTCCACCAGATCAGAGGCAGTAGGGATGACCAGGGATGTTCTCTGTTTAGTGAGTCCTCCAGATCAGAGGCAGTAGGGATGACCAGGGATGTTCTCTGTTTAGTGAGTCCTCTAGTTCAGAGGCAGTAGGGATGACCAGGGATGTTCTCTGTTTAGTGAGTCCTCCAGATCAGAGGCAGTAGGGATGACCAGGGATGTTCTCTGTTTAGTGAGTCCTCCAGATCAGAGGCAGTAGATGACCAGTGATATTTTCTGTTTAGTGAGTCCTCCAGATCAGAGGCAGTAGGGATGACCAGGGATGTTCTCTGTTTAGTGAGTCCTCTAGATCAGAGGCAGTAGGGATGACCAGGGATGTTCTCTGTTTAGTGAGTCCTCCAGATCAGAGGCAGTAGGGATGACCAGGGATGTCTCTGTTTAGTGAGTCCTCCAGATCAGAGGCAGTAGGGAGGACCAGGCACGCTCTCTGTTTAGTTAGTCCTCCAGATCAGAGGCAGTAGGTATGACCAGGGATGTTCACTGTTTAGTGAGTCCTCCAGATCAGAGGCAGTAGGGATGACCAGGGATGTTCTCTGTTTAGTGAGTCCTCCAGATCAGAGGCAGTAGGGATGACCAGGGATGTTCTCTGTTTAGTGAGTCCTCCAGATCAGAGGCAGTAGGGATGACCAGGGATGGTCTCTGTTTAGTCTGTCCTCCAGATCAGAGGCAGTAGGGATGACCAGGAATGTTCTCTGTTTAGTGAGTCCACCAGATCAGAGGCAGTAGGGATGACCAGGGATGTTCTCTGTTTAGTGAGTCTGCCAGATCAGAGGCAGTAGGGATGACCAGGGATGTTCTCTGTTTAGTGAGTCCTCCATATCTGAGGCAGTAGGGATGACCAGGGATGTTCTATGTTTAGTGAGTCCTCCAGATCAGAGGCAGTAGAGATGACCAGGGATGTTCTCTGTTTAGTGAGTCCTCCAGATCAGAGGCGATAGGGATGACCAGGGATGTTCTCTGTTTAGTGAGTCCACCAGATAAGAGGCAGTAGGGATGACCAGGGATGTTCTCTGTTTAGTGAGTCCACCACATCAGAGGCAGTAGGGATGACCAGGGATGTTCTCTGTTTAGTGAGTCCACCAGATGAGAGGCAGTAGGGAGGACCAGGGATGTTCTCTGTTTAGTGAGTCCACCAGATCAGAGGCAGTAGGGAGGACCAGGGATGTTCTTTGTTTAGTGAGTCCACCAGATCAGAGGCAGTAGGAATGACCAGGGATGTTCTCTGTTTAGTGAGTCCACCAGATCAGAGGCAGTAGGGATGACCAGGGATGTTCTCTGTTTAGTGAGTCCTCCAGATCAGAGGCAGTAGGGATGACCAGGGATGGTCTCTGTTTAGTGAGTCCTCCAGATCAGCGGCAGTAGGGATGACCAGGGATGTTGTCTGTTTCGTGAGTCCTCCAGATCAGAGGCAGTAGGGATGACCAGGGATGTTCTCTGTTTAGTGAGTCCTCCAGATCAGAGGCAGTAGATGACCAGGGATATTTTCGGTTTAGTGAGTCCTCCAGATCAGAGGCAGTAGGGATGACGAGGGATGTTCTCTGTTTAGTGAGTCCTCCAGATCAGAGGCAGTAGGGATGACCAGGGATGTTCTCTGTTTAGTGAGTCCTCCAGATCAGAGGCAGTAGGGATGACCAGGGATGGTCTCTGTTTAGTGAGTCCTCCAGATCAGCGGCAGTAGGGATGACCAGGGATGTTGTCTGTTTCGTGAGTCCTCCAGATCAGAGGCAGTAGGGATGACCAGGGATGTTCTCTGTTTAGTGAGTCCTCCAGATCAGAGGCAGTAGATGACCAGGGATATTTTCGGTTTAGTGAGTCCTCCAGATCAGAGGCAGTAGGGATGACGAGGGATGTTCTCTGTTTAGTGAGTCCTCCAGATCAGAGGCAGTAGGGATGACCAGGGATGTTCTCTGTTTAGTGAGTCCTCCAGATCAGAGGCAGTAGGGAGGACCAGGTACGTTCTCTGTTTAGTGAGTCCTCCAGATCAGAGGCAGTAGGGAGGACCAGGGATGTTCTCTGTTTAGTGAGTCCTCCAGATCAGAGGCAGTAGGGATGACCAGTCATGTTCTTTGTTTAGTGAATCCACCAGATCAGAAGCAGTAGGGATGACCAGGGATGTTCTCTGTTTAGTGAGTCCTCCAGATCAGAGGCAGTAGGGATGACCAGGGATGTTCTCTGTTTAGTGAGTCCACCAGATCAGAGGCAGTAGGGAGGACCAGGGATGTTCTCTGTTTAGTGAGTCCACCAGATCAGAGGCAGAAGGGAGGACCAGGGATGTTCTCTGTTTAGTGAGTCCACCAGATCAGAGGCAGTAGGGAGGACCAGGGATGTTCTCTGTTTAGTGAGTCCACCAGATCAGAGGCAGTAGGGAGGACCAGGGATGTTCTCTGTTTAGTGAGTCCACCAGATCAGAGGCAGTAGGGATGACCAGGGATGTTCTCTGTTTAGTGAGTCCTCCAGATCAGAGGCAGTAGGGATGACCAGGGATGTTCTCTGTTTAGTGAGTCCTCTAGTTCAGAGGCAGTAGGGATGACCAGGGATGTTCTCTGTTTAGTGAGTCCTCCAGATCAGAGGCAGTAGGGATGACCAGGGATGTTCTCTGTTTAGTGAGTCCTCCAGATCAGAGGCAGTAGATGACCAGTGATATTTTCTGTTTAGTGAGTCCTCCAGATCAGAGGCAGTAGGGATGACCAGGGATGTTCTCTGTTTAGTGAGTCCTCTAGATCAGAGGCAGTAGGGATGACCAGGGATGTTCTCTGTTTAGTGAGTCCTCCAGATCAGAGGCAGTAGGGATGACCAGGGATGTTCTCTGTTTAGTGAGTCCTCCAGATCAGAGGCAGTAGGGAGGACCAGGCACGCTCTCTGTTTAGTTAGTCCTCCAGATCAGAGGCAGTAGGTATGACCAGGGATGTTCACTGTTTAGTGAGTCCTCCAGATCAGAGGCAGTAGGGATGACCAGGGATGTTCTCTGTTTAGTGAGTCCTCCAGATCAGAGGCAGTAGGGATGACCAGGGATGTTCTCTGTTTAGTGAGTCCTCCAGATCAGAGGCAGTAGGGATGACCAGGGATGGTCTCTGTTTAGTCTGTCCTCCAGATCAGAGGCAGTAGGGATGACCAGGAATGTTCTCTGTTTAGTGAGTCCACCAGATCAGAGGCAGTAGGGATGACCAGGGATGTTCTCTGTTTAGTGAGTCTGCCAGATCAGAGGCAGTAGGGATGACCAGGGATGTTCTCTGTTTAGTGAGTCCTCCATATCTGAGGCAGTAGGGATGACCAGGGATGTTCTATGTTTAGTGAGTCCTCCAGATCAGAGGCAGTAGAGATGACCAGGGATGTTCTCTGTTTAGTGAGTCCTCCAGATCAGAGGCGATAGGGATGACCAGGGATGTTCTCTGTTTAGTGAGTCCACCAGATAAGAGGCAGTAGGGATGACCAGGGATGTTCTCTGTTTAGTGAGTCCACCACATCAGAGGCAGTAGGGATGACCAGGGATGTTCTCTGTTTAGTGAGTCCACCAGATGAGAGGCAGTAGGGAGGACCAGGGATGTTCTCTGTTTAGTGAGTCCACCAGATCAGAGGCAGTAGGGAGGACCAGGGATGTTCTTTGTTTAGTGAGTCCACCAGATCAGAGGCAGTAGGAATGACCAGGGATGTTCTCTGTTTAGTGAGTCCACCAGATCAGAGGCAGTAGGGATGACCAGGGATGTTCTCTGTTTAGTGAGTCCTCCAGATCAGAGGCAGTAGGGATGACCAGGGATGGTCTCTGTTTAGTGAGTCCTCCAGATCAGCGGCAGTAGGGATGACCAGGGATGTTGTCTGTTTCGTGAGTCCTCCAGATCAGAGGCAGTAGGGATGACCAGGGATGTTCTCTGTTTAGTGAGTCCTCCAGATCAGAGGCAGTAGATGACCAGGGATATTTTCGGTTTAGTGAGTCCTCCAGATCAGAGGCAGTAGGGATGACGAGGGATGTTCTCTGTTTAGTGAGTCCTCCAGATCAGAGGCAGTAGGGATGACCAGGGATGTTCTCTGTTTAGTGAGTCCTCCAGATCAGAGGCAGTAGGGATGACCAGGGATGGTCTCTGTTTAGTGAGTCCTCCAGATCAGCGGCAGTAGGGATGACCAGGGATGTTGTCTGTTTCGTGAGTCCTCCAGATCAGAGGCAGTAGGGATGACCAGGGATGTTCTCTGTTTAGTGAGTCCTCCAGATCAGAGGCAGTAGATGACCAGGGATATTTTCGGTTTAGTGAGTCCTCCAGATCAGAGGCAGTAGGGATGACGAGGGATGTTCTCTGTTTAGTGAGTCCTCCAGATCAGAGGCAGTAGGGATGACCAGGGATGTTCTCTGTTTAGTGAGTCCTCCAGATCAGAGGCAGTAGGGAGGACCAGGTACGTTCTCTGTTTAGTGAGTCCTCCAGATCAGAGGCAGTAGGGAGGACCAGGGATGTTCTCTGTTTAGTGAGTCCTCCAGATCAGAGGCAGTAGGGAGGACCAGGGATGTTCTCTGTTTAGTGAGTCCACCAGATCAGAGGCAGTAGGGAGGACCAGGGATGTTCTCTGTTTAGTGAGTCCACCAGATCAGAGGCAGTAGGGATGACCAGGGATGTTCTCTGTTTAGTGAGTCCTCCAGATCAGAGGCAGTAGATGACCAGTGATATTTTCTGTTTAGTGATTTCTCCAGATCAGAGGCAGTAGGGATGACCAGGGATGTTCTCTGTTTAGTGAGTCCTCTAGATCAGAGGCAGTAGGGATGACCAGGGATGTTCTCTGTTTAGTGAGTCCTCCAGATCAGAGGCAGTAGGGATGACCAGGGATGTTCTCTGTTTAGTGAGTCCTCCAGATCAGAGGCAGTAGATGACCAGTGATATTTTCTGTTTAGTGAGTCCTCCAGATCAGAGGCAGTAGGGATGACCAGGGATGTTCTCTGTTTAGTGAGTCCTCTAGATCAGAGGCAGTAGGGATGACCAGGGATGTTCTCTGTTTAGTGAGTCCTCCAGATCAGAGGCAGTAGGGATGACCAGGGATGTTCTCTGTTTAGTGAGTCCTCCAGATCAGAGGCAGTAGGGAGGACCAGGCACGCTCTCTGTTTAGTTAGTCCTCCAGATCAGAGGCAGTAGGTATGACCAGGGATGTTCACTGTTTAGTGAGTCCTCCAGATCAGAGGCAGTAGGGATGACCAGGGATGTTCTCTGTTTAGTGAGTCCTCCAGATCAGAGGCAGTAGGGATGACCAGGGATGTTCTCTGTTTAGTGAGTCCTCCAGATCAGAGGCAGTAGGGATGACCAGGGATGGTCTCTGTTTAGTCTGTCCTCCAGATCAGAGGCAGTAGGGATGACCAGGAATGTTCTCTGTTTAGTGAGTCCACCAGATCAGAGGCAGTAGGGATGACCAGGGATGTTCTCTGTTTAGTGAGTCTGCCAGATCAGAGGCAGTAGGGATGACCAGGGATGTTCTCTGTTTAGTGAGTCCTCCATATCTGAGGCAGTAGGGATGACCAGGGATGTTCTATGTTTAGTGAGTCCTCCAGATCAGAGGCAGTAGAGATGACCAGGGATGTTCTCTGTTTAGTGAGTCCTCCAGATCAGAGGCGATAGGGAGGACCAGGGATGTTCTCTGTTTAGTGAGTCCTCCAGATCAGAGGCAGTAGGGATGACCAGGGATGTTCTCTGTTTAGTGAGTCCTCCAGATCAGAGGAAGTAGGGATGACCAGGGATGTTCTCTGTTTAGTGAGTCCACCAGATCAGAGGCAGTAGGAATGACCAGGGATGTTCTCTGTTTAGTGAGTCCTCCAGATCAGAGGCAGTAGGGATGACCAGGGATGTTCTCTGTTTAGTGAGTCCTCCAGATCAGAGGAAGTAGGGATGACCAGGGATGTTCTCTGTTTAGTGAGTCCACCAGATCAGAGGCAGTAGGAATGACCAGGGATGTTCTCTGTTTAGTGAGTCCTCCAGATCAGAGGCAGTAGGGATGACCAGGGATGTTCTCTGTTTAGTGAGTCCTCCAGATCAGAGGAAGTAGGGATGACCAGGGATGTTCTCTGTTTAGTGAGTCCTCCAGATCAGAGGCAGTAGGGATGACCAGGGATGTTGTCTGTTTCGTGAGTCCTCCAGATCAGAGGCAGTAGGGATGACCAGGGATGTTCTCTGTTTAGTGAGTCCTCCAGATAGGAGGCAGTAGATGACCAGTGATATTTTCTGTTTAGTGAGTCCTCCAGATCAGAGGCAGTAGGGATGACCAGGGATGTTCTCTGTTTAGTGAGTCCTCTAGATCAGAGGCAGTAGGGATGACCAGGGATGTTCTCTGTTTAGTGAGTCCTCCAGATCAGAGGCAGTAGGGATGACCAGGGATGTTCTCTGTTTAGTGAGTACTCCAGATCAGACGCAGTAGGGATGACCAGGGATGGTCTCTGTTTAGTGAGTCCTCCAGATCAGAGGCAGTAGGGATGACCAGGGATGTTGTCTGTTTAGTGAGTCCTCCAGATCAGAGGTAGTAGGGATGACCAGGGATGTTCTCTGTTTAGTGAGTCCTCCAGATCAGAGGCAGTAGATGACCAGGGATGTTCTCTGTTCAGTGAGTCCTCCAGATCAGAGGCAGTAGAGATGACCAGGGATGTTCTCTGTTTAGTGAGTCCTCCAGATAAGAGGCGATAGGGATGACCAGGGATGTTCTCTGTTTAGTGAGTCCTCCAGATCAGAGGCAGTAGGGATGACCAGGGATGTTCTCTGTTTAGTGAGTCCACCAGATCAGAGGCAGTAGGGATGACCAGGGATGTTCTCTGTTTAGTGAGTCCACCAGATCAGAGGCAGTAGGGAGGACCAGGGATGTTCTCTGTTTAGTGAGTCCACCAGATCAGAGGCAGTAGGGAGGACCAGGGATGTTCTCTGTTTAGTGAGTCCACCAGATCAGAGGCAGTAAGGAGGACCAGGGATGTTCTCTGTTTAGTGAGTCCACCAGATCAGAGGCAGTAGGGAGGACCAGGGATGTTCTCTGTTTAGTGAGTCCACCAGATCAGAGGCAGTAGGGAGGACCAGGGATGTTCTCTGTTTAGTGAGTCCACCAGATCAGAGGCAGTAGGGAGGACCAGGGATGTTCTCTGTTTAGTGAGTCCACCAGATCAGAGGCAGTAGGGAGGACCAGGGATGTTCTCTGTTTAGTGAGTCCACCAGATCAGAGGCAGTAGGGAGGACCAGGGATGTTCTCTGTTTAGTGAGTCCACCAGATCAGAGGCAGTAGGGAGGACCAGGGATGTTCTCTGTTTAGTGAGTCCACCAGATCAGAGGCAGTAGGGATGACCAGTCATGTTCTTTGTTTAGTGACTCCACCAGTTCAGAAGCAGTAGGGATGACCAGGGATGTTCTCTGTTTAGTGAGTCCTCCAGATCAGAGGCAGTAGGGATGACCAGGGATGTTCTCTGTTTAGTGAGTCCACCAGATCAGAGGCAGTAGGGAGGACCAGGGATGTTCTCTGTTTAGTGAGTCCACCAGATCAGAGGCAGTAGGGAGGACCAGGGATGTTCTCTGTTTAGTGAGTCCACCAGATCAGAGGCAGTAGGGAGGACCAGGGATGTTCTCTGTTTAGTGAGTCCTCCAGATAAGAGGCAGTAGGGAGGACCAGGGATGTTCTCTGTTTAGTGAGTCCACCAGATCAGAGGCAGTAGGGAGGACCAGGGATGTTCTCTGTTTAGTGAGTCCACCAGATCAGAGGCAGTAGGAAGGACCAGGGATGTTCTCTGTTTAGCGAGTCCACCAGATCAGAGGCAGTAGGGATGACCAGTCATGTTCTTTGTTTAGTGAGTCCACCAGATCAGAAGCAGTAGGGATGACCAGGGATGTTCTCTGTTTAGTGAGTCCTCCAGATCAGAGGCAGTAGGGATGACCAGGGATGTTCTATGTTTAGTGAGTCCTCCAGATCAGAGGCAGTAGGGATGACCAGGGATGTTCTCTGTTTAGTGAGTCCACCAGATCAGAGGCAGTAGGGATGACGAGGGATGTTCTCTGTTTAGTGAGTCCTCCAGATCAGAGGCAGTAGGGATGACCAGGGATGTTCTCTGTTTAGTGAGTCCTCCAGATCAGAGGCAGTAGGGAGGACCAGGTACGTTCTCTGTTTAGTGAGTCCTCCAGATCAGAGGCAGTAGGGAGGAACAGGGATGTTCTCTGTTTAGTGAGTCCTCCAGATCAGAGGCAGTAGGGATGACCAGTCATGTTCTTTGTTTAGTGAGTCCACCAGATCAGAAGCAGTAGGGATGACCAGGGATGTTCTCTGTTTAGTGAGTCCTCCAGATCAGAGGCAGTAGGGATGACCAGGGATGGTCTCTGTTTAGTCTGTCCTCCAGATCAGAGGCAGTAGGGATGACCAGGAATGTTCTCTGTTTAGTGAGTCCACCAGATCAGAGGCAGTAGGGATGACCAGGGATGTTCTCTGTTTAGTGAGTCTGCCAGATCAGAGGCAGTAGGGATGACCAGGGATGTTCTCTGTTTAGTGAGTCCACCAGATCAGAGGCAGTAGGGAGGACAAGGGATGTTCTCTGTTTAGTGAGACCACCAGATCAGAGGCAGAAGGGAGGACCAGGGATGTTCTCTGTTTAGTGAGTCCACCAGATCAGAGGCAGTAGGGAGGACCAGGGATGTTCTCTGTTTAGTGAGTCCACCAGATCAGAGGCAGTAGGGAGGACCAGGGATGTTCTCTGTTTAGTGATTCCACCAGATCAGAGGCAGTAGGGATGACCAGGGATGTTCTCTGTTTAGTGAGTCCTCCAGATCAGAGGCAGTAGGGATGACCAGGGATGTTCTCTGTTTAGTGAGTCCTCCAGATCAGAGGAAGTAGGGATGACCAGGGATGGTCTCTGTTTAGTGAGTCCTCCAGATCAGAGGCAGTAGGTATGACCAGGGATGTTCACTGTTTAGTGAGTCCTCCAGATCAGAGGCAGTAGGTATGACCAGGGATGTTCACTGTTTAGTGAGTCCTCCAGATCAGAGGCAGTAGGGATGACCAGGGATGTTCTCTGTTTAGTGAGTCCTCTAGATCAGAGGCAGTAGGGATGACCAGGGATGTTCTCTGTTTAGTGAGTCCTCCAGATCAGAGGCAGTAGGGATGACCAGGGATGTTCTCTGTTTAGTGAGTCCTCCAGATCAGACGCAGTAGGGATGACCAGGGATGGTCTCTGTTTAGTGAGTCCTCCAGATCAGAGGCAGTAGGGATGACCAGGGATGTTGTCTGTTTAGTGAGTCCTCCAGATCAGAGGTAGTAGGGATGACCAGGGATGTTCTCTGTTTAGTGAGTCCTCCAGATCAGAGGCAGTAGATGACCAGGGATGTTCTCTGTTCAGTGAGTCCTCCAGATCAGAGGCAGTAGAGATGACCAGGGATGTTCTCTGTTTAGTGAGTCCTCCAGATAAGAGGCGATAGGGATGACCAGGGATGTTCTCTGTTTAGTGAGTCCTCCAGATCAGAGGCAGTAGGGATGACCAGGGATGTTCTCTGTTTAGTGAGTCCACCAGATCAGAGGCAGTAGGGATGACCAGGGATGTTCTCTGTTTAGTGAGTCCACCAGATCAGAGGCAGTAGGGAGGACCAGGGATGTTCTCTGTTTAGTGAGTCCACCAGATCAGAGGCAGTAGGGATGACCAGGGATGTTCTCTGTTTAGTGAGTCCTCCAGATCAGAGGCAGTAGGGATGACCAGGGATGGTCTCTGTTTAGTCTGTCCTCCAGATCAGAGGCAGTAGGGATGACCAGGGATGTTCTCTGTTTAGTGAGTCCACCAGATCAGAGGCAGTAGGGATGACCAGGGATGTTCTCTGTTTAGTGAGTCTGCCAGATCAGAGGCAGTAGGGATGACCAGGGATGTTCTCTGTTTAGTGAGTCCTCCATATCTGAGGCAGTAGGGATGACCAGGGATGTTCTATGTTTATTGAGTCCTCCAGATCAGAGGCAGTAGAGATGACCAGGGATGTTCTCTGTTTAGTGAGTCCTCCAGATCAGAGGCGATAGGGATGACCAGGGATGTTCTCTGTTTAGTGAGTCCTCCAGATAAGAGGCAGTAGGGATGACCAGGGATGTTCTCTGTTTAGTGAGTCCACCACATCAGAGGCAGTAGGGATGACCATGGATGTTCTCTGCTTAGTGAGTCCACCAGATGAGAGGCAGTAGGGAGGACCAGGGATGTTCTCTGTTTAGTGAGTCCACCAGATCAGAGGCAGTACGGAGGACCAGGGATGTTCTCTGTTTAGTGAGACCACCAGATCAGAGGCAGAAGGGAGGACCAGGGATGTTCTCTGTTTAGTGAGTCCACCAGATCAGAGGCAGTAGGGAGGACCAGGGATGTTCTCTGTTTAGTGAGTCCACCAGATCAGAGGCAGTAGGGAGGACCAGGGATGTTCTCTGTTTAGTGAGTCCACCAGATCAGAGGCAGTAGGGAGGACCAGGGATGTTCTCTGTTTAGTGAGTCCACCAGATCAGAGGCAGTAGGGATGACCAGTCATGTTCTTTGTTTAGTGACTCCACCCGTTCAGAAGCAGTAGGGATGACCAGGGATGTTCTCTGTTTAGTGAGTCCTCCAGATCAGAGGCAGTAGGGATGACCAGGGATGTTATCTGTTTAGTGAGTCCACCAGATCAGAGGCAGTAGGGAGGACCAGGGATGTTCTCTGTTTAGTGAGTCCACCAGATCAGAGGCAGTAGGGAGGACCAGGGATGTTCTCTGTTTAGTGAGTCCACCAGATCAGAGGCAGTAGGAAGGACCAGGGATGTTCTCTGTTTAGTGAGTCCACCAGATCAGAGGCAGTAGGGATGACCAGGGATGTTCTCTGTTTAGTGAGTCCTCCAGATCAGAGGCAGTAGGGATGACCAGGGATGTTCTCTGTTTAGTGAGTCCACCAGATCAGAGGCAGTAGGGAGGACCAGGGATGTTCTCTGTTTAGTGAGTCCACCAGATCAGAGGCAGTAGGGAGGACCAGGGATGTTCTCTGTTTAGTGAGTCCACCAGATCAGAGGCAGTAGGGAGGACCAGGGATGTTCTCTGTTTAGCGAGTCCACCAGATCAGAGGCAGTAGGGAGGACCAGGGATGTTCTCTGTTTAGTGAGTCCACCAGATCAGAGGCAGTAGGGATGACCAGTCATGTTCTTTGTTTAGTGAGTCCACCAGATCAGAAGCAGTAGGGATGACCAGGGATGTTCTATGTTTAGTGAGTCCTCCAGATCAGAGGCAGTAGGGATGACCAGGGATGGTCTCTGTTTAGTCTGTCCTCCAGATCAGAGGCAGTAGGGATGACCAGGGATGTTCTCTGTTTAGTGAGTCCACCAGATCAGAGGCAGTAGGGATGACCAGGGATGTTCTCTGTTTAGTGAGTCCTCCAGATCAGAGGCAGTAGGGATGACCAGGGATGTTCTATGTTTAGTGAGTCCTCCAGATCAGAGGCAGTAGAGATGACCAGGGATGTTCTCCGTTTAGTGAGTCCTCCAGATCAGAGGCGATAGGGATGACCAGGGATGTTCTCTGTTTAGTGAGTCCTCCAGATCAGAGGCAGTAGGGATGACGAGGGATGTTCTCTGTTTAGTGAGTCCTCCAGATCAGAGGCAGTAGGGATGACCAGGGATGTTCTCTGTTTAGTGAGTCCTCCAGATCAGAGGCAGTAGGGAGGACCAGGTACGTTCTCTGTTTAGTGAGTCCTCCAGATCAGAGGCAGTAGGGAGGAACAGGGATGTTCTCTGTTTAGTGAGTCCTCCAGATCAGAGGCAGTAGGGATGACCAGTCATGTTCTTTGTTTAGTGAGTCCACCAGATCAGAAGCAGTAGGGATGACCAGGGATGTTCTCTGTTTAGTGAGTCCTCCAGATCAGAGGCAGTAGGGATGACCAGGGATGGTCTCTGTTTAGTCTGTCCTCCAGA
Organism: Oncorhynchus clarkii lewisi; assembly: GCF_045791955.1. Lineage (NCBI taxonomy): Eukaryota > Metazoa > Chordata > Actinopteri > Salmoniformes > Salmonidae > Oncorhynchus > Oncorhynchus clarkii. The sequence goes on from NC_092155.1 coordinate 75,971,168, forward strand.
TCAGAGGCAGTAGGGATGACCAGGAATGTTCTCTGTTTAGTGAGTCCACCAGATCAGAGGCAGTAGGGATGACCAGGGATGTTCTCTGTTTAGTGAGTCTGCCAGATCAGAGGCAGTAGGGATGACCAGGGATGTTCTCTGTTTAGTGAGTCCTCCAGATCAGAGGCAGTAGGGAGGACAAGGGATGTTCTCTGTTTAGTGAGTCCACCAGATCAGAGGCAGAAGGGAGGACCAGGGATGTTCTCTGTTTAGTGAGTCCACCAGATCAGAGGCAGTAGGGAGGACCAGGGATGTTCTCTGTTTAGTGAGTCCACCAGATCAGAGGCAGTAGGGAGGACCAGGGATGTTCTCTGTTTAGTGATTCCACCAGATCAGAGGCAGTAGGGATGACCAGGGATGTTCTCTGTTTAGTGAGTCCACCAGATCAGAGGCAGTAGGGAGGACCAGGGATGTTCTCTGTTTAGTGAGTCCACCAGATCAGAGGCAGTAGGGAGGACCAGGGATGTTCTCTGTTTAGTGATTCCACCAGATCAGAGGCAGTAGGGATGACCAGGGATGTTCTCTGTTTAGTGAGTCCTCCAGATCAGAGGCAGTAGGGATGACCAGGGATGTTCTCTGTTTAGTGAGTCCTCCAGATCAGAGGAAGTAGGGATGACCAGGGATGGTCTCTGTTTAGTGAGTCCTCCAGATCAGAGGCAGTAGGGATGACCAGGGATATTGTCTGTTTCGTGAGTCCTCCAGATCAGAGGCAGTAGGGATGACCAGGGATGTTCTCTGTTTAGTGAGTCCTCCAGATCAGAGGCAGTAGATGACCAGTGATATTTTCTGTTTAGTGAGTCCTCCAGATCAGAGGCAGTAGGGATGACCAGGGATGTTCTCTGTTTAGTGAGTCCTCTAGATCAGAGGCAGTAGGGAGGACCAGGCACGCTCTCTGTTTAGTTAGTCCTCCAGATCAGAGGCAGTAGGGATGACCAGGGATGTTCTCTGTTTAGTGAGTCCTCCAGATCAGAGGCAGTAGGGATGACCAGGGATGTTCTCTGTTTAGTGAGTCCTCCAGATCAGAGGCAGTAGGGATGACCAGGGATGTTCTCTGTTTAGTGAGTCCTCCAGATCAGAGGCAGTAGGGATGACCAGGGATGGTCTCTGTTTAGTCTGTCCTCCAGATCAGAGGCAGTAGGGATGACCAGGAATGTTCTCTGTTTAGTGAGTCCACCAGATCAGAGGCAGTAGGGATGACCAGGGATGTTCTCTGTTTAGTGAGTCTGCCAGATCAGAGGCAGTAGGGATGACCAGGGATGTTCTCTGTTTAGTGAGTCCTCCATATCTGAGGCAGTAGGGATGACCAGGGATGTTCTATGTTTAGTGAGTCCTCCAGATCAGAGGCAGTAGAGATGACCAGGGATGTTCTCTGTTTAGTGAGTCCTCCAGATCAGAGGCGATAGGGATGACCAGGGATGTTCTCTGTTTAGTGAGTCCTCCAGATAAGAGGCAGTAGGGATGACCAGGGATGTTCTCTGTTTAGTGAGTCCACCACATCAGAGGCAGTAGGGATGACCAGGGATGTTCTCTGCTTAGTGAGTCCACCAGATGAGAGGCAGTAGGGAGGACCAGGGATGTTCTCTGTTTAGTGAGTCCACCAGATCAGAGGCAGTAGGGAGGACCAGGGATGTTCTCTGTTTAGTGAGACCACCAGATCAGAGGCAGAAGGGAGGACCAGGGATGTTCTCTGTTTAGTGAGTCCACCAGATCAGAGGCAGTAGGGAGGACCAGGGATGTTCTCTGTTTCGTGAGTCCACCAGATCAGAGGCAGTAGGGAGGACCAGGGATGTTCTCTGTTTAGTGAGTCCACCAGATCAGAGGCAGTAGGGAGGACCAGGGATGTTCTCTGTTTAGTGAGTCCACCAGATCAGAGGCAGTAGGAATGACCAGGGATGTTCTCTGTTTAGTGAGTCCTCCAGATCAGAGGCAGTAGGGATGACCAGGGATGTTCTCTGTTTAGTGAGTCCTCCAGATCAGAGGCAGTAGGGAGGACCAGGGATGGTCTCTGTTTAGTGAGTCCTCCAGATCAGAGGCAGTAGGGATGACCAGGGATGTTCTCTGTTTAGTGAGTCCTCCAGATCAGAGGCAGTAGGGATGACCAGGGATGTTCTCTGTTTAGTGAGTCCTCCAGATCAGAGGCAGTAGGGAGGACCAGGTACGCTCTCTGTTTAGTTAGTCCTCCAGATCAGAGGCAGTAGGGATGACCAGGGATGTTCTCTGTTTAGTGAGTCCTCCAGATCAGAGGCAGTAGGGATGACCAGGGATGTTCTCTGTTTAGTGAGTCCACCAGATCAGAGGCAGTAGGGAGGACCAGGTACGCTCTCTGTTTAGTTAGTCCTCCAGATCAGACGCAGTAGGGATGACCGGGGATGGTCTCTGTTTAGTGAGTCCTCCAGATCAGAGGCAGTAGAGATGACCAGGGATGTTCTCTGTTTAGTGAGTCCACCAGATCAGAGGCAGTAGGGAGGACCAGGGATGTTCTCTGTTTAGTGAGTCCACCAGATCAGAGGCAGTAGGGAGGACCAGGGATGTTCTCTGTTTAGTGAGTCCACCAGATCAGAGGCAGTAGGGATGACCAGGGATGTTCTCTGTTTAGTGAGTCCTCCAGATCAGACGCAGTAGGGATGACCAGGGATGTTCTCTGTTTAGTGAGTCCTCCAGATAAGAGGCAGTAGGGATGACCAGGGATGTTCTCTGTTTAGTGAGTCCTCCAGATCAGAGGCAGTAGGGAGGACCAGGGATGTTCTCTGTTTAGTGACAATCCTCGTAATCATTCATTACAAATGCACAGAAAGATATGCAGCACACAGCACACAGCACACAGCACACAGCTAATAACAACACCCTGGCCCAGTGTTTCATGGTTCACCAGACAAACTATCGCTTTGTCTTCTGAGAGATGAGAGGAAGGGTTTCTACAGAGGAGATGAGAGGGGGAAGAATAATCTTTGAATATAGGAGAAGAGATGTGTGGATGGAGAAAATTCATTTGTGGATTGGGACCGTCAGCTTTTAACATCAGTAGAAAAAAAGCACTGAGAGATCAGTCTTCTAGTTCTCCTGTCCCGTGTGCTGCTGTGATTAAACCTTGCCTCTCATCGGGACCTTGCCTCTCATCGGGACCTTCCCTCTCATCGGGAACTTGCCTCTCATCGGTACCTTACCTCTCATCGAGACCTTGCCTCTCATCAGGACCTTGCCTCTCATCGAGACCTTGCCTCTCATCAGGACCTTGCCTCTCATCGGGACCTTGCCTCTCATCGGGACCTTGCCTCTCATCGAGACCTTGCCTCTCATCAGGACCTTGCCTCTCATCAGGACCTTGCCTCTCATCTACTAACCTCCCCGTCAGTCACTCCTAACCTCCCCGTCGGTCACTCCTAACCTCCCTGTTGGTCACTACTAACCTCCCCGTCAGTCACTACTAACCTCCCTGTCAGTCACTCCTAACCTCCCCGTCAGTCACTCCTAACCTCCCGGTCAGTTACTCCTAACCTCCCCGTCGGTCACTCCTAACCTCCCCGTCCGTCACTCCTAACCTCCCCGTCGGTCACTTATAACCTCCCCATCAGTCACTCCTAACCTCCCCATCAGTGACTCCTAACATCCCCATCAGTCACTCCTAACCTCCCCGCCAGTCACTCCTAACCTCCCCGTCAGTGACTCCTGACCTCCCCGTCAGTCACTCCTAACTTCCCCGTCAGTCACCCATAACCTCCCCGTCAGTGACTCCTAACAACATCATTACTAGTTACTGTGTTTAGAGTCATTAATGTCATCATTACTGGTTACAGAGCTAGCCTGTAAACAGTGTGTGTGTTGGGATGGGGGGGATGTGTGTCTGTTTTTTATGACAAGGCCTGTAAGCATGTGTGTGTGTGTGTGCGACTGTGTGCGACTGTGCATGAACACACACACACACACACACACAGACACACACACACACACACACACAGACACACACACACACACACACACACACACACACACACACACACACACACACAGTCATAAATATCCCAGCATACATTACAGTGATTAATTCTTTGTTTCTTGATGCAGTGTGAGGTTTATACGTGCTGTGTCAGATACACTCATGCACATTGTACTGTATAAAGCACACGGAAAGACACCACGTAGAAATACTGAAGAGGTGCATATGTTCTGCTTTAAAATGGCCTTGACTGCCCTGGCAATGACGGGAAGGGAAAGGAAGGTTTCTACAGAGGAGAGAGGAAGGGTTTCTACAGAGGAGAGAGGAGAGGAAGGGTTTCCACAGAGGAGAGAGGAGAGGAAGGGTTTCTACAGAGGAGAGAGGAAGGGTTTCTACAGAGGAGAGAGGAGAGGAAGGGTTTCTACAGAGGAGAGAGGAGAGGAAGGGTTTCCACAGAGGAGAGAGGAGAGGAAGGGTTTCTACAGAGGAGAGAGGAAGGGTTTCTACAGAGGAGAGAGGAGAGGAAGGGTTTCCACAGAGGAGAGAGGAGAGGAAGGGTTTCTACAGAGGAGAGAGGAAGGGTTTCTACAGAGGAGAGAGGAGAGGAAGGGTTTCCACAGAGAGGAGAGGAAGGGTTTCCACAGAGGAGAGAGGAGAGGAAGGGTTTCTACAGAGGAGAGAGGAGAGGAAGGGTTTCTACAGAGGAGAGAGGAGAGGAAGGGTTTCTACAGAGGAGAGAGGAGAGGAAGGGTTTCCACAGAGGAGAGAGGAGAGGAAGGGTTTCTACAGAGGAGAGAGGAGAGGAAGGGTTTCTACAGAGGAGAGAGGAGAGGAAGGGTTTCTACAGAGGAAAGAGGAGAGGAAGGGTTTCTACAGAGGAGAGAGGAGAGGAAGGGTTTCTACAGAGGAGAGAGGAGAGGAAGGGTTTCAACAGAGGAGAGAGGAGAGGAAGGGTTTCTACAGAGGAAAGAGGAGAGGAAGGGTTTCTACAGAGGAGAGAGGAAGGGTTTCTACAGAGGAGAGAGGAGAGGAAGGGTTTCTACAGAGGAGAGAGGAAGGGTTTCTACAGAGGAGAGAGGAAGGGTTTCTACAGAGGAGAGAGGAAGGGTTTCTACAGAGGAGAGAGGAGAGGAAGGGTTTCTACAGAGGAGAGAGGAAGGGTTTCTACAGAGGAGAGAGGAGAGGAAGGGTTTCTACAGAGGAGAGAGGAAGGGTTTCTACAGAGGAGAGAGGAGAGCAAGGGTTTCTACAGAGGAGAGAGGAGAGAGGAGAGAGGAGAGAGGAAAGAGGAAAGAGGAGAGAGGAGAGAGGAGAGGAAAGAGGAGAGAGGAGAGAGGAGAGAGGAGAGGAAAGAGGAGAGGAGAGAGGAAAGAGGAGAGGAAAGAGGAAAGATGAGAGGAAAGAGGAGAGAGGAGAAAGGAGAGGAAAGAGGAGAGAGGAAAGAGGAGAGGAGAGAGGAAAGAGGAGAGGAGACAGGAAATAGGAGAGAGGAAAGAGGAGTGGAGAGAGGAGAGAGGAGAGAGGAGAGAGGAAAGAGGAGAGAGGAAAGAAGAAAGAGGAGTGGAGAGAGGAAAGAGGAGAGGTGAGGAGAGGAGAGGAGAGGAGAGGAGAGAGGAAAGAGGAGAGGAGAGAGGAAAGAGGAGAGGAGAGAGGAAAGAGGAGAGGAAAGAGGAGAGGAGAGGAAAGAGGAGAGGAAAGAGTGGAGAGAGGAAAGAGGAGTGGAGAAAGGAAAAAGGAGAGAGGAGAGAGGAAAGAGGAGAGGAAAGAGGAGAGAAGAGAGAGGAGTGGAGAGAGGAGAGAGGAGAGGAGAGAGGAGAGGAGAGAGGAAAGAGGAGAGAAGAGAGGAGAGAGGAAAGAGGAGAGGAGAGAGGAAAGAGGAGTGGAGAGAGGAAAGAGGAGAGAGGAGAGAGGAGTGGATAGAGGAGAGAGGAGAGGAGAGAGGAAAGAGGAGTGGAGAGAGGAAAGAGGAGAGAGGAGAGAGGAAAGAGGAGAGAGGAGTGGAGAGAGGAGTGGAGAGAGGAGAGGAGAGAGGAGAGAGGGGAGAGGAGAGAGGAGTGGAGAGAGGAGAGAGGAGAGAGGAAAGAGGAGAGGAGAGAGGAGAGAGGAGAGATGAGAGGAGAGAGGAGAGAGGAAAGAGGAGTGGAGAGAGGAAAGAGGAGAGAGGAGAGAGGAGATTGAAAGAGGAGAGAGGAGAGAGGAGAGAGGAGTGGAGAGAGAAAAGAGGAGAGAGGAGTGGAGAGAGGAGAGAGGAGAGGAGAGAGGAGAGAGGAAAGAGGAGTGGAGAGAGGAAAGAGGAGAGAGGAAAGAGGAGAAAGAGAGAGGAGAGAGGAGAGAGGAAAGATGAGTGAGGAGAAAGAGAGAGGAGAGAGGAGAGGAAGGGTTTCTGCAGAGGAGAGAGGAAAGAGGAGTGGAGAGAGGAGAGAGGAGAAGAGAGAGGAGAGAGGAAAGAGGAGTGGAGAGAAGAAAGAGGAGAGAGGAGAGAGGAAAGAGGAGAGAGGAGAGAGGAAAAAGGAGAGAGGAGAGAGGAGTGGAGAGAGGAGAGAGGAAAGAGGAGTGGAGAGAGGAAATAGGAGAGAGGAGAGAGGAGTGGAGAGAGGAGAGAGGAGAGAGGAAAGAGGAGTGGAGAGAGGAAAGAGAAGAGAGGAGAGAGGAAAGAGGAAAGAGGAGAGAGGAGAGAGGAGTGGAGAGAGGAGAGAGGAGAGAGGAAAGAGGACAGGAGAGAGGGAAGAGGAGTGGAGAGAGGAGAGAGGAGAGGAGAGGAAAGAGGAGAGTGGAGAGAGGAAAGAGGAGTGGAGAGTGGAGAGAGGAGAGAGGAGAGAGGAAAGAGGAGTGGAGAGAGGAGAGAGGAAAGAGGAAAGAGGAGTGGAGAGAGGAAAGAGGAGAAAGGAGAGAGGAAAGAGGAGAGAGGAGATAGGAAAGAGGAGAGAGGAGAGAAGAGTGGAGAGAGGAGAGAGGAGAGAGGAAAGAGGAGTGGAGAGAGGAGAGAGGAGTGGAGAGAGGAAAGAGGAGAGAGGAGAGAGGAAAGAGGAGTGGAGAGAGGAGAGAGGAGAGAGGAGAGGGAAAAGAGGAGTGGAGAGAGGAGAGAGGAGAGAGGAGTGGAGAGAGGAGAGAGGAGAGGGGAAAGAGGAGTGGAGAGAGGAGAGAGGAAAGAGGAGAGAGGAGAGAGGAGAGAGGAGAGAGGAAAGATGAGAGAGGAGAGAGGAAAGAGGAGAGGAGAGAGGAGAGAGGAGTGAGGAGAAAGAGAGAGGAGAGAGGAAAGATGAGTGAGGAGAAAGAGAGAGGAGATAGGAGAGAGGAGAGAGGAGAGAGGAGAGGAAGGGTTTCTGCAGAGGAGAGAGGAAAGAGGAGTGAGGAGAAAGAGAGAGGAGATAGTAGAGAGGAAAGATGAGTGAGGAGAAAGAGAGAGGAGAGAGGAGAGAGGAAAGATGAGTGAGGAGAAAGAGAGAGGAGAGAGGAGAGGAAGGGTTTCTGCAGAGGAGAGAGGAAAGAGGAGTGGAGAGAGGAGAGAGGAGAAGAGAGAGGAGAGAGGAAAGAGGAGAAAGAGAGAGGAGAGAGGAGAGAGGAAAGATGAGTGAGGAGAAAGAGAGAGGAGAGAGGAGAGGAAGGGTTTCTGCAGAGGAGAGAGGAAAGAGGAGTGGAGAGAGGAGAGAGGAGAAGAGAGAGGAGAGAGGAAAGAGGAGTGGAGAGAAGAAAGAGGAGAGAGGAGAGAGGAAAGAGGAGAGAGGAGAGAGGAAAAAGGAGAGAGGAGAGAGGAGTGGAGAGAGGAGAGAGGAAAGAGGAGTGGAGAGAGGAAATAGGAGAGAGGAGAGAGGAGTGGAGAGAGGAGAGAGGAAAGAGGAGTGGAGAGAGGAAAGAGAAGAGAGGAGAGAGGAAAGAGGAGAGAGGAGAGAGGAAAGAGGAGAGAGGAGAGAGGAGTGGAGAGAGGAGAGAGGAAAGAGGACAGGAGAGAGGGAAGAGGAGTGGAGAGAGAAGAGAGGAGAGGAGAGGAAAGAGGAGAGTGGAGAGAGGAAAGAGGAGTGGAGAGAGGAGAGAGGAGAGAGGAAAGAGGAGTGGAGAGAGGAGAGAGGAAAGAGGAAAGAGGAGTGGAGAGAGGAAAGAGGAGAAAGGAGAGAGGAAAGAGGAGAGAGGAGATAGGAAAGAGGAGAGAGGAGAGAAGAGTGGAGAGAGGAGAGAGGAGAGAGGAGAGAGGAGTGGAGAGAGGAGAGAGGAGTGGAGAGAGGAAAGAGGAGAGAGGAGAGAGGAAAGAGGAGTGGAGAGAGGAGAGAGGAGAGAGGAGAGGGAAAAGAGGAGTGGAGAGAGGAGAGAGGAGAGAGGAGAGAGGAGATTGAAAGAGGAGAGAGGAGAGAGGAGAGAGGAGTGGAGAGAGAAAAGAGGAGAGAGGAGTGGAGAGAGGAGAGAGGAGAGGAGAGAGGAGAGAGGAAAGAGGAGTGGAAAGAGGAAAGAGGAGAGAGGAAAGAGGAGTGGAGAGAGGAGAGAGGAGTGGAGAGAGGAAAGAGGAGAGAGGAGAGAGGAAAGAGGAGTGGAGAGAGGAGAGAGGAGAGAGGAGAGGGAAAAGAGGAGTGGAGAGAGGAGAGAGGAGAGAGGAGTGGAGAGAGGAGAGAGGAGAGGGGAAAGAGGAGTGGAGAGAGGAGAGAGGAAAGAGGAGAGAGGAGAGAGGAGAGAGGAGAGAGGAAAGATGAGAGAGGAGAGAGGAAAGAGGAGAGGAGAGAGGAGAGAGGAGTGAGGAGAAAGAGAGAGGAGAGAGGAAAGATGAGTGAGGAGAAAGAGAGAGGAGATAGGAGAGAGGAGAGAGGAGAGAGGAGAGGAAGGGTTTCTGCAGAGGAGAGAGGAAAGAGGAGTGAGGAGAAAGAGAGAGGAGATAGTAGAGAGGAAAGATGAGTGAGGAGAAAGAGAGAGGAGAGAGGAGAGAGGAAAGATGAGTGAGGAGAAAGAGAGAGGAGAGAGGAGAGGAAGGGTTTCTGCAGAGGAGAGAGGAAAGAGGAGTGGAGAGAGGAGAGAGGAGAAGAGAGAGGAGAGAGGAAAGAGGAGAAAGAGAGAGGAGAGAGGAGAGAGGAAAGATGAGTGAGGAGAAAGAGAGAGGAGAGAGGAGAGGAAGGGTTTCTGCAGAGGAGAGAGGAAAGAGGAGTGGAGAGAGGAGAGAGGAGAAGAGAGAGGAGAGAGGAAAGAGGAGTGGAGAGAAGAAAGAGGAGAGAGGAGAGAGGAAAGAGGAGAGAGGAGAGAGGAAAAAGGAGAGAGGAGAGAGGAGTGGAGAGAGGAGAGAGGAAAGAGGAGTGGAGAGAGGAAATAGGAGAGAGGAGAGAGGAGTGGAGAGAGGAGAGAGGAAAGAGGAGTGGAGAGAGGAAAGAGAAGAGAGGAGAGAGGAAAGAGGAGAGAGGAGAGAGGAAAGAGGAGAGAGGAGAGAGGAGTGGAGAGAGGAGAGAGGAAAGAGGACAGGAGAGAGGGAAGAGGAGTGGAGAGAGAAGAGAGGAGAGGAGAGGAAAGAGGAGAGTGGAGAGAGGAAAGAGGAGTGGAGAGAGGAGAGAGGAGAGAGGAAAGAGGAGTGGAGAGAGGAGAGAGGAAAGAGGAAAGAGGAGTGGAGAGAGGAAAGAGGAGAAAGGAGAGAGGAAAGAGGAGAGAGGAGATAGGAAAGAGGAGAGAGGAGAGAAGAGTGGAGAGAGGAGAGAGGAGAGAGGAGAGAGGAGTGGAGAGAGGAGAGAGGAGTGGAGAGAGGAAAGAGGAGAGAGGAGAGAGGAAAGAGGAGTGGAGAGAGGAGAGAGGAGAGAGGAGAGGGAAAAGAGGAGTGGAGAGAGGAGAGAGGAGAGAGGAGTGGAGAGAGGAGAGAGGAGAGGGGAAAGAGGAGTGGAGAGAGGAGAGAGGAAAGAGGAGATAGGAGAGAGGAGAGGAGAGAGGAGAGAGGAGAGAGGAAAGATGAGAGAGGAGAGAGGAAAGATGAGAGGAGAGAGGAGAGAGGAGTGAGGAGAAAGAGAGAGGAGAGAGGAAAGATGAGTGAGGAGAAAGAGAGAGGAGATAGGAGAGAGGAGAGAGGAGAGGAAGGGTTTCTGCAGAGGAGAGAGGAAAGAGGAGTGAGGAGAAAGAGAGAGGAGATAGTAGAGAGGAAAGATGAGTGAGGAGAAAGAGAGAGGAGAGAGGAGAGAGGAAAGATGAGTGAGGAGAAAGAGAGAGGAGAGAGGAGAGGAAGGGTTTCTGCAGAGGAGAGAGGAGAGGGGAAAGGTCCATAGGGGCCTAGAAAAAAAGCATATCAACTCAAATAGCACTGCTTACATCACCATGTCTCTGCCACTAACTCTCCCTCTACTCTACCCTCTGTCTCTGTCTGTCTCTCTTAATGTCTGCCTGGGCCTCAGCACCTTTTCACATTGTAACACCTCCTGAAATGTAATGTAGTCATATCACACCAGAAAGGTAAGCTGTCTGAACTTAACACTGTGTGGGTCTGAGAAGGGAGAGGGGGCATAGGGAGAGAGAGAAAGAGAGACACACAGAGAGAGAGAAAGAGAAACAGGGAGAGAGCGATAAAGAGAGAGCGAGTGAGAGTAGGGAAGAGAGAGAGAGAAGAGAGAGAGAGAGAGAGAGAGAGAGAGAGAGAGCGAGAGAGAGAGAGAGAGAGAGAGAGAGAGGGGAGGAAAGATAGAGAGAAAGAGGAGGGAAGAGAGAGAGAGGAGGAAAGAGAGAGGAGGGAGAAAGGAGGATGGATGGAAGGAGTGAGAAGGCAGAAACAGGAGGCAGGTTTTAAATCACCAGGGAATGAGGCACATCAATGGAACCCATTAGCCCGTCAAGGGCCCTACTAGAGAGAGAGAGAGACACGCACGCACACGCACGCACGCACACATGCACGCACACACACACACACACACACACACACACACACACACACACACACACACACACACACACACACACACACACACACACACAAAAACATGCTGTTTTTCAAGGTGGCAGACACTGTCTAGATTACCATCAATAGTCTCTCTTCTTCTCCTTCTCTCTTAATCTCTACTCCTTTCTCATCCTCTCCTCTCTCTTCCTTCTTCTTCTAGTTCTGATGAAGAAACGTGACTTTTAGCCAACAAACGGAGTGTCTGTTAGGAACCTGGCACAGTGTGTTCACCATCTGCCTCTACCTGATCCTGAGTCAGACCAAATGTTTACAGACGGGTTGTACTTCAGATACAGAGTAAGTGAGAGACAGACTATCAGTGTGTTAGACACAGGAACAGTCATCTCCAACCAGTTTCTAATACTGACCAGAGATCGGTGTTTTATCAAAGTAAAAAAAAAATATATATATATGTCACTCCCTGATCTGTTTCACATGTCCTTGTGATTGGCTCCACCACCTCCAATTGTCTCTTATTTCCCCCTGTGTATTTATCCCTGTGTTTCCTGTCTCTCTGTACCAGTGTATTTATCCCTGTGTTTCCTGTCTCTCTGTACCAGTGTATTAATCCCTGTGTTTCCTGTCTCTCTGTACCAGTGTATTTATCCCTGTGTTTCCTGTCTCTCTGTACCAGTGTATTTATCCCTGTGTTTCCTGTCTCTCTGTACCAGTGTATTTATCCCTGTGTTTCCTGTCTCTCTGTACCAGTGTATTTATCCCTGTGTTTCCTGTCTCTCTGTACCAGTGTATTTATCCCTGTGTTTCCTGTCTCTCTGTACCAGTGTATTTATCCCTGTGTTTCCTGTGCTCCTGCTTTTGCTATTCTCTCTTCTGCTAGTCCTCCCGGTTTTAACCTGGCTTTCCTGGCTGGACTCTGTACCCGCCTGCCTGACCAGTCTGCCTGCCCTGACCTATGATAACAATAGCATAATATATTTAATATGCCATATACAATTTTTTTTTTAACAGTTTCACGTATTATTTTTTAATGACCTTAATCATTTTGACACACCGCTCACTACTGTCATTGGTTATACTAATTGCACTGTTTGTCTACAAACAGTGGGGCAAAAAAAGTATTTAGTCAGTCACCAATTGTGCAAAAAAGTGTGTGAAAACCTTGTGAAGACTTACAGAAAACGTTTGACCTCTGTCATTGCCAACAAAGGGTATAAAACAAAGTATTGAGATAAACTTTTGTTATTGACCAAATACTTATTTTCCACCATAATCTGCAAATAAATTCATTAAAAATCCTACAATGTGATTTTCTGGATTTTTTTTCTCATTTTGTCTGTCATAGTTGAAGTGTACCTATGATGAAAAGTACAGGCCTCTCTCATATTTTTAAGTTGGAGAACTTGCACAATTGGTTGGCTGACTAAATACTTTTTTTTGCCCCACTGTAACCTGGTTCAAGTAGTCATGACATCACCCTGAAGAAGACACAGTGATGCTGAAACGTTGGTAAATACCCAATAAATTGCTGGGAGTTTATACATAGATTATACGACATACATTATACATTATATACAGTGTGCGACTTTCTTTATTTTGGTAGTATAGTTTATTCGCCGTTAGTCAGCACCTCAACAAAAAATATTTTCCGGGCGCCAGCTCATGTTATTTTACCGTAGGATATATCTTCTGTGACATTACAATACATAGTTTAAATTTCACAAGCATTTTCATGAGTTTATTTTACCGTAGGAAATGTAAAAACAGTCAAGGGTTCAACACATGACATTCGCGGACTTTCGTCTTAGTTACAACTGTGAAAGAGAAAGGGTTTGTGATGGAACGCGACAACTGTGAAAGAGAGGAAAGGGTTTGTGTTGGAACGCGACAACTGTGAAAGAGAGGAAAGGGTTTGTGTTGGAACGCGACAACTGTGAAAGAGAGGAAAGGGTTTGTGTTGGAACGCGACAACTGTGAAAGAGAGGAAAGGGTTTGTGTTGGAACGTGACAACTGTGAAAGAGAAAGGGTTTGTGTTGGAACGCGACAACTGTGAAAGAGAGGAAAGGGTTTGTGTTGGAACGCGACAACTGTGAAAGAGAGGAAAGGGTTTGTGTTGGAACGCGACAACTGTGAAAGAGAGGAAAGGGTTTGTGTTGGAACGCGACAACTGTGAAAGAGAGGAAAGGGTTTGTGTTGGAACGCGACAACTGTGAAAGAGAGGAAAGGGTTTGTGTTGGAACGCGACAACTGTGAAAGAGAGGAAAGGGTTTGTGTTGGAACGCGACAACTGTGAAAGAGAGGAAAGGGTTTGTGTTGGAACGCGACAACTGTGAAAGAGAAAAGGGTTTGTTGGAACGCGACAACTGTGAAAGAGAAAAGGGTTTGTTGGAACGCGACAACTGTGAAAGAGAAAAGGGTTTGTTGGAACGCGACAACTGTGAAAGAGGAAAGGGTTTGTTGGAACGCGACAACTGTGAAAGAGAGGAAAGGGTTTGTTGGAACGCGACAACTGTGAAAAAGGAAAGGGTTTGTTGGAACGCGACAACTGTGAAAGAGAGGAAAGGGTTTGTTGGAACGCGACAACTGTGAAAGAGAAAAGGGTTTGTGATGGAACGCGACAACTGTGAAAGAGAAAAGGGTTTGTGTTGGAACGCGACAACTGTGAAAGAGGAAAGGGTTTGTGTTGGAACGTGACAACTGTGAAAGAGGAAAGGGTTTGTTGGAACGCGACAACTGTGAAAGAGAAAAGGGTTTGTGTTGGAACGAGACAACTGTGAAAGAGGGAAGGGTTTGTGTTGGAACGAGACAACTGTGAAAGAGAAAGGGTTTGTGTTGGAACGCGACAACTGTGAAAGAGGAAGTGTTTGTTGCAACGCGACAACTGTGAAAGAGGAAAGGGTTTGTGTTGGAACGCGACAACTGTGAAAGAGAAAGGGTTTGTGTTGGAACGAGACAACTGTGAAAGAGAAAGGGTTTGTGTTGGAACGCGACAACTTTGAAAGAGGAAAGGGTTTGTTGGAACGCGACAACTGTGAAAGAGGAAAGGGTTTGTGTTGGAACGCGACAACTGTGAAAGAGAAAGGGTTTGTGTTGGAACGCGACAACAGCTTCTTTTTATAACGACACTAAACAAAACGCACCGACCACAAAGACCCGCGGTCAGCAAGATGCCCAGTCAGATGATAAAACACATCAGTAGCCTAAACATCATTATAAGCGTGTCGCTGTGACCGCAGTCAAAAATAGTCCGTTATCTGTTGGAGCATAAACAACGAAAGCTTGTGCGTTGCTAAACATCATTATAAGCGTCAAGTGTGCTTGATAAATAGAGAAAATCAGCACAAAAGCAATACTGGCTTTTATAATGAATATAAGTGTTGATATGACAGTGGGCAGTAATGGTCAATTGCTGTTCTGTACAAACTTCTTCCATTTGTTGGATTCCATGGCGAACGTGTCTGTTTCCAGGAGCGCCTCCTCGTTTCTCATCAAAACGGAGGTAGTTATGCATCACTCGCTTCCCCTCGTTCAACTCACCCATTCTACCCCATCATGCTACTTCAGCTATTTCATCTGTTGTTATATATGTCAAATTAGTTTTAGCATAGTTTAGGTTCAGTTTAATAGTACATTCAAATGCCAGGAGAAGGAGCAGAGCAGGCCCTACTGTTGGGGAAGCAGGCCCTACTGTTGGAGAAGGAGAGGAAGCAGGCCCTACTGTTGGGGAAGCAGGCCTTACTGTTGGAGAAGGAGAGGAAGCAGGCCCTACTGTTGGAGAAGGAGAGGAAGCAGGCCCTACTGTTGGGGAAGCAGGCCTTACTGTTGGAGAAGGAGAGGAAGCAGGCCCTACTGTTGGGGAAGCAGGCCTTACTGTTGGAGAAGGAGAGGAAGCAGGCCCTACTGTTGGGGAAGCAGGCCTTACTGTTGGAGAAGGAGGGGAAGCAGGCCCTACTGTTGGAAAAGCAGGCCCTACTGTTGGAGAATGAGGGGAGCAGGCCCTACTGTTGGAGAAGGAGGGGAGCAGGCCCTACTGTTGGGGAAGCAGGCTTTACTGTTGGAGAAGGAGAGGAAGCAGGCCCTACTGTTGGAGAAGCAGGCCCTACTGTTGGAGAAGGAGGGGAAGCAGGCCCTACTGTTGGAAAAGCAGGCCCTACTGTTGGAGAATGAGGGGAGCAGGCCCTACTGTTGGAGAAGGAGGGGAGCAGGCCCTACTGTTGGAGAAGGACGGGAGCAGGCCCCACTGTTGGAGAATGAGGGGAGCAGGCCCTACTGTTGGAGAAGGAGGGGAGCAGGCCCTACTGTAGGGAGAATTAGGGGAGCAGGCCCTACTGTTGGAGAAGGACGGGAGCAGGCCCCACTCTAGGAGAATGAGGGGAGCAGGCCCTACTGTTGGAGAAGGACGGGAGCAGGCCCTACTGTTGGAGAATGAGGGGAGCAGGCCCCACTGTTGGAGAATGAGGGGAGCAGGCCCTACTGTTGGAGAAGGAGGGGAGCAGGCCATAGTAGGGAGAAGGATGGGAGCAGGCCCTACTGTTGGAGAATGAGGGGAGCAGGCCCTACTGTAGGGAGAAGGACGGGAGCAGGCCCTACTGTTAGGAGAAGGACAGGAGCAGGCCCTAATGTTGGAGAAGGAGGGGAGCAGGCCCTACTGTTAGGAGAAGTATGGGAGCAGGCCCTACTGTTGGGAGAAGGACGTGAGCAGGCCCTACTGTTGGGGAAGGAGTGGAGCAGGCCCTACTGTTGGGGAAGCAGGCCCAACTGTTGGAGAAGGAGTGGAGCAGGCCCTACTGTTGGGTGAATGAGCGGAGGAGGCCCTACTGTTGGAGAAGGATGGGAGCAGGCCCTACTGTTGGGTGAAGGAGGGGAGCAGTCCCTACTGTTGGATGAAGGAGCAGAGCAGGCCCTGCTATAGGGAGAAGGACGGGAGGAGGCCCCACTGTTGGAAAATGAGGGGAGCAGGCCCCACTGTTAGGAGAATGAGGGGAGCAGGCCCCACTGTTGGAGAAGGAGGGGAGCAGGCCCTACTGTTAGGAGAAGGAGGGGAGAGGCCCTACTGTTAGGAGAAGGACGGGAGCAGGCCCTACTGTTGGGAGAAGGACGGGAGCAGAACCTAATGTTGGGAGAAGAAGGGGAGCAGGCCCTACTGTAGGGAGAAGGAGGGGAGGAGGCCCTACTGTAGGGAGAAGGACGTGAGCAGGCCCTACTGTTGGAGAAGGAGGGGAGCAGGCCCTACTGTAGGGAGAATGACGGGAGATGGCCCTACTGTTGGGAGAAGGACGGGAGCAGGCCGTACTGTAGGGAGAAGGAGGGGTGCAGGCCCTACTGTAGGGAGAAGGAGGGGAGCAGGCCCTAATGTTGGAGAAGGAGGGGAGCAGGCCCCACTGTTGGAGAATGAGGGGAGCAGGCCCTACTGTTGGAGAAGGAGGGAAGCAGGCCCAACTGTTGGAGAATGAAGGGAGCAGGCCCTACTGTTGGAGAAGGAGGGGAGCAGGCCCTACTGTTGGAGAATGATGTGAGCAGGCCCTACTGTTGGAGAATGAGGGGAGCAGGCCCTACTATTGGAGAAAGAGGGGAGCAGGACCTACTGTTGGAGAAGGACGGGGGGAGGCCCTACTGTAGGGAGAAGGATGGGAGCAGGCCCTACTGTTGGAGAATGAGGGGAGCAGGCCCTAATGTTGGAGAAGGAGGGGAGCAGGCCCTACTGTTAGGAGAAGTATGGGAGCAGGCCCTACTGTTGGGAGAAGGATGTGAGCAGGCCCTATTGTTGGGGAAGGAGTGGAGCAGGCCCTACTGTTCTGGAAGCAGGCCCAACTGTTGGAGAAGGAGTGGAGCAGGCCCTACTGTTGGAGAAGGAGCAGAGCAGGCCATACTGTTGGAGAAGGATGGGAGCAGGCCTTACTGTTGGGTGAAGGAGCAGAGCAGGCCCTACTGTAGCTGAAGGAGCTGAGCATGCCCCACTGTTAGGAGAATGAGGGGAGCAGGCCCCACTGTTTGAGAAGGAGGGGAGCAGGCCCTACTGTTAGGAGAAGGACGGGAGCAGGCCCTACTGTTGGGAGAAGGAGGGGAGCAGGCCCTACTGTAGGGAGAATGAGGGGAGCAGGCCCTACTGTAGGGAGAAGGAGGGGAGCTGGCTCTACTGTTGGAGAAGGAGGGGAGCAGGCCCTACTGTAGGGAGAAGGACGGGAGCAGGCCCTACTGTTGGGAGAAGGACGGGAGCAGGCCCTACTGTTGGAGAAGGAGGGGAGCAGGCCCTACTGTAGGGAGGAGGAGGGGAGCTGGCCCTGCTTTTGGAGAAGGACGTGAGCAGGTCCTACTGTAGGGAGCAGGACGGGAGCAGGCTCTACGGTTGGAGAAGGAGGGGAGCAGGCCCTACTGTTGGAGAAGGATGTGAGCAGGCCCTACTGTTGGAGAATGAGGGGAGCAGGCCCTACTGTTGGAGAATGAGGGGAGCAGGCACTACTGTTGGAGAATGAGGGGAGCAGGCCCTACTGTTGAAGAATGAGGGGAGCAGGCCCTACTGTAGGGAGAAGGACGGGAGCAGGCCCTACTGTTGGAGAATGAGGGGAGAAGGCCCTACAGTAGGGAGAAGGATGGGAGCAGGCCCTACTGTAGGGAGAAGGACGGGAGCAGGCCCTACTGTTGGAGAATGAGGGGAGCAGGCCCTACTGTTGGAGAATGAGGGGAGCAGGCCCTACTGTTGGAGAATGAGGGGAGCAGGCCCTACTGTTGGAGAATGATGTGAGCAGGCCCTACTGTTGGAGAATGAGGGGAGCAGGCCCTACTATTGGAGAATGAGGGGAGCAGGCCCTACTATTGGAGAACGAGGGGAGCAGGCCCTACTATTGGAAAATGAGGGGAGCAGGCCCTACTGTTGGAGAATGAGGGGAGCAGGCCCTACTGTTGAAGAATGAGGGGAGCAGGCCCTACTGTTGGAGAATGATGTGAGCAGGCCCTACTGTCGGAGAATGAGGGGTTCAGGCCCTACTGTTGGAGAATGAGGGGAGCAGGCCCTACTGTTGGAGAATGATGTGAGCAGGCCCTACTATTGGAGAATGAGGGGAGCAGGCCCTACTGTTGGAGAATGATGTGAGCAGGCCCTACTATTGGAGAATGAGGGGAGCAGGCCCTACTGTTGGAGAATGATGTGAGCAGGCCCTACTGTTGGAGAAGGAGGGGAGCAGGCCCTACTGTTGGAGAATGAGGGGAGCAGGCCCTACTGTTGGAGAATGATGTGAGCAGGCCCTACTATTGGAGAATGAGGGGAGCAGGCCCTACTGTTGGAGAATGAGGGGAGCAGGCCCTACTGTTGGAGAATGAGGGGAGCAGGCCCTACTGTTGGAGAATGAGGGGAGCAGGCCCTACTGTTGGAGAATGAGGGGAGCAGGCCCTACTGTTGGAGAATGAGGGGAGCAGGCCCTACTGTTGGAGAATGAGGGGAGCAGGCCCTATGTTGGAGAATGAGGGGAGCAGGCCCTACTGTTGGAGAAGGAGGGGAGCAGGCCCTACTGTTGGAGAATGAGGGGAGCAGGCCCTACTGTTGGAGAAGGAGGGGAGCAGGCCCTACTGTTGGAGAATGAGGGGAGCAGGCCCTACTGTTGGAGAATGAGGGGAGCAGGCCCTACTGTTGGAGAAGGAGGGGAGCAGGCCCTACTGTTGGAGAATGAGGGGAGCAGGCCCTACTGTTGGAGAATGAGGGGAGCAGGCCCTACTGTTGGAGAAGGAGGGGAGCAGGCCCTACTGTTGGAGAATGAGGGGAGCAGGCCCTACTGTTGGAGAATGAGGGGAGCAGGCCCTACTGTTGGAGAATGAGGGGAGCAGGCCCTACTGTTGGAGAATGAGGGGAGCAGGCCCTACTGTTGGAGAATGAGGGGAGCAGGCCCTACTGTTGGAGAATGAGGGGAGCAGGCCCTACTGTTGGAGAATGAGGGGAGCAGGCCCTACTGTTGGAGAATGAGGGGAGCAGGCCCTATGTTGGAGAATGAGGGGAGCAGGCCCTACTGTTGGAGAATGAGGGGAGCAGGCCCTACTGTTGAAGAATGAGGGGAGCAGGCCCTACTGTTGGAGAAAATGTGAGCAGGCCCTACTGTTGGAGAATGAGGGGAGCAGGCCCTACTGTTGGAGAATGATGTGAGCAGGCCCTACTGTTGGAGAATGAGGGGAGCAGGCCCTACTGTTGGAGAAGGAGGGGAGCAAGCACTACTGTTGGAGAATGAGGGGAGCAGGCCCTACTGTTGGAGAATGATGTGAGCAGGCCCTACTATTGGAGAATGAGGGGAGCAGGCCCTACTGTTGGAGAATGATGTGAGCAGGCCCTACTGTTGGAGAATGAGGGGAGCAGGCCCTACTGTTGGAGAATGAGGGGAGCAGGCCCTACTGTTGGAGAATGAGGGGAGCAGGCCCTACTGTTGGAGAAGGAGGGGAGCAGGCCCTACTGTTGGAGAATGAGGGGAGCAGGCCCTACTGTTGGAGAAGGAGGGGAGCAGGCCCTACTGTTGGAGAATGAGGGGAGCAGGCCCTACTGTTGGAGAAGGAGGGGAGCAGGCCCTACTGTTGGAGAATGAGGGGAGCAGGCCCTACTGTTGGAGAATGAGGGGAGCAGGCCCTACTGTTGGAGAAGGAGGGGAGCAGGCCCTACTGTTGGAGAATGAGGGGAGCAGGCCCTACTGTTGGAGAATGAGGGGAGCAGGCCCTACTGTTGGAGAAGGAGGGGAGCAGGCCCTACTGTTGGAGAATGAGGGGAGCAGGCCCTACTGTTGGAGAATGAGGGGAGCAGGCCCTACTGTTGGAGAATGATGTGAGCAGGCCCTACTGTTGGAGAATGATGTGAGCAGGCCCTACTGTTGGAGAATGAGGGGAGCAGGCCCTACTATTGGAGAATGAAGGGAGCAGGCCCTACTGTTGGAGAATGATGTGAGCAGGCCCTACTGTTGGAGAATGATGTGAGCAGGCCCTACTGTTGGAGAATGAGGGGAGCAGGCCCTACTATTGGAGAATGAAGGGAGCAGGCCCTACTGTTGGAGAATGAGGGGAGCAGGCCCTACTGTTGGAGAATGATGTGAGCATGCCCTACTGTTGGAGAATGAGGGGAGCAGGCCCTACTGTTTTAAATACGGTTCTGTTTGTGATTCTAGCAATTTATTATATTTTACTTATTTAGGAAAAGTCAAGGATGGAAGGGGGGCATGACTTAAACAATGGCATTCATTTATTCATGAACAGTCCAAATGACTGCTTTGTATTTGTAGTTATTATGGATCCCCATTAGCAGCCAAAACAGAAGCTAATGTGTGTGTGTGTGTGTGTGTGTGTGTGTGTGTGTGTGTGTGTGTGTGTGTGTGTGTGTGTGTGTGTGTGTGTGCCAATGTTTGTGTTGCTTCACAGTACCCCGCTGTTCCATAAGGTGTTTTTTAAATCTAATTTTACTACTTGAATCAGTTCCTTGATGTGGAATAGAGTTCCATGTAGTCATGGCTCTATGTAGTACTGTGTGCCTCCCATAGTCAGTTCTGGACTTGGGGACTGTGAAGAGACCTCTGGTGGCATGTCTTGTGGGGTTTGCATGGGTGTCAGAGCTGTGTGCCAGTAGTTTAGACAGACAGCTCGGTGCATTCAACATGTCATTACCTCTCACAAATACAAGTAGTGATGAAGTCAATCCCTCCTCTTTCAGCCAGGAGAGATTGACATGCATGTTATTAATATTATATATATTAATAACAGCTCCGCACCCCTCTCAGCTACTTGCCCGAGCCTCCCCAGCTTCTCCTTCACCCAAATCCAGATCGCAGATGTTCTGAAAGAGCTGCACAACCTGGACCCGTACAAATCAGCTGGGCTCGACAATCTGGATCCTCTCTTTCTAAAATGATCCGCCGCCATTGTTGCAACCCCTATTACCAGTCTGTTCAACCTCTCTTTCGTATCGTCTGAGATTCCCAAAGATTGGAAAGCTGCCGCGGTCATCCCCCTCTTCAAAGGGGGAGACACTCTAGACCCAAACTGCTACAGACCTATATCTATCCTACCCTGCCTCTAGACCCAAACTGTTACAGACCTATATCCATCCTGCCCTGCCCTGCCTCTAGACCCAAACTGTTACAGACCTATATCCATCCTGCCCTGCCTCTAGACCCAAACTGTTACAGACCTATATCCATTCTGCCCTGCCTCTAGACCCAAACTGTTACAGACCTACAGTATATCCATCCTGCCCTGCCCTGCCCTGTCCTGCCTCTAGACCCAAACTGTTACAGACCTATATCCATCCTGCCCTGCCCTGCCTCTAGACCCAAACTGTTACAGACCTATATCCATCCTGCCCTGCCCTGCCTCTAGACCCAAACTGTTACAGACCTACAGTATATCCATCCTGCCCTACCCTGCCCTGCCTCTAGACCCAAACTGTTACAGACCTATATCCATCCTGCCCTGCCTCTAGACCCAAACTGTTACAGACCTACATCCATCCTGCCCTGCCTCTAGACCCAAACTGTTACAGACCTATATCCATCCTGCCCTGCCTCTAGACCCAAACTGTTACAGACCTACAGTATATCCATCCTGCCCTGCCTCTAGACCCAAACTGTTACAGACCTACATCCACCCTGCCCTGCCTCTAGACCCAAACTGTTACAGACCTACAGTATATCCATCCTGCCCTACCCTGCCCTGCCTCTAGACCCAAACTGTTACAGACCTACATCCACCCTGCCCTGCCCTGCCCTGCCCTGCCCTGCCCTGCCCTGCCTCTAGACCCAAACTGTTACAGACCTACATCCATCCTGCCCTGCCTCTAGACCCAAACTGTTACAGACCTACATCCATCCTGCCCTGCCTCTAGACCCAAACTGTTACAGACCTACAGTATATCCATCCTGCCCTACCCTGCCCTGCCTCTAGACCCAAACTGTTACAGACCTACATCCACCCTGCCCTGCCCTGCCCTGCCCTGCCCTGCCCTGCCCTGCCTCTAGACCCAAACTGTTACAGACCTACATCCATCCTGCCCTGCCTCTAGACCCAAACTGTTACAGACCTACATCCATCCTGCCCTGCCTCTAGACCCAAACTGTTACAGACCTACAGTATATCCATCCTGCCCTACCCTGCCCTGCCCTGCCCTGCCTCTAGACCCAAACTGTTACAGACCTACATCCATCCTGCCCTGCCTCTAGACCCAAACTGTTACAGACCTACATCCATCCTGCCCTGCCTCTAGACCCAAACTGTTACAGACCTACAGTATATCCATCCTGCAATGCCTCTAGACCCAAACTGTTACAGACTGTTACGGATACAGTTATCCTGTGTGTGTGTGTATCCTGTGTGTTTCTTTTCTCTCTGACACCCATGCCGCTCATGTTGATAGTGGTATAGTTCAGTGTTGAGCGTCATAGCTGAAGTAGCATTAGTGTTTGCTATTTTCGTTGGCTCTTGTGAAGTAGTTTAAGATGGCTACTTTTGATTTGAAATCCTTTTTGGATAACCCTTCGTGGGAGGTTTTTGACAAATGTCGTAGAGTTGATTTAGTGACCTTGGCTGACCATTATTCAGTATCGATTTCGCAGAGTTTAGTTAAGGCGGAGGTTAAACAGCTAGTATTAAATGTATTGTTGGAAGAGCAGGTGCTTGTGTTACCGCTGCCTGAGTCTACTAACCCTGTAGGGGATGTTGCTGCTCCTGTAAGCCCATTGGTGTCTGATAATGAGGGCGAGGCTAAAACACCAGCCACATTGTCCCATTTTGATCCACTCTCCCCACTGTCAAACGGTGATGCCAGGAGGGATGTCCGTTTAGCACAGTTACAACTAGAGGTGGAAGAGAGCCCAAATTAGGCGAGAGACTCTCCAGTTGGAGATGTGTAAAATTGAGGCAGAAAAAGAACGAGAACGAGAACAGCGGCAGATGACGTTTAAAATGCGGCAGATGGAACTGGAGGCAGAGACAGCAAGGCTATTCACGCCAGAAGACTGAGCGTTCCTGTTTCTATTGTCATAAAGTGGGACATATGATTAATGATTGCTTCCTGCTTAAACGCAAACAAGGGATGCCTCTTCGTGCCAAGCCACCAACAGGTGTTGCTCTAATTCGTACGGTTGTGAGGTCTGCAACAAAACAGGTGCCTAAGGGTAACTGTAGTTTGAAAGTCTCAGTCCCCGACCGCAGTTATGAACCATTCATTTCCGAGGGGTTTGTGTCCCTAACGAATGACGAAGCGTCTCAGCGTCCGGTTAAAATCCTTAGAGATACTGGTGCGGCGCAGTCATTTATATTGTCTGATGTGTTGCCCTTATCTGACGATACATACTGTGGTTCCAGTGTGTTAGTGCAGGGTATTGAAATGGGTTTTGTCCCAGTGCCGTTGCACTTTGTGAAAGTACACTCTGAGTTAATCAGTGGAATATTCAGAGTGGGGGTACGTCCTAAGTTGCCAGTGAAAGGTGTGACCTTTATAATGGGTAACGATATTGCCGGAGGAAAGGTAGTACCCGTATTGGAAGTATTGGATAAAAGTGACCACTCTCTCTCGAATGAGTTGGCACAGAGTTATCCACATGTGTTCCCTGCTTGTGCTGTCACTCGTGCTCAGGCACTACAATAGGGTGACGTGATAGATTTGTCGAACACTGTTCTGTTCAAAGAGGATGATCAAGAGGATGGATTGTGTGATACCTCTGAGAAGCTGATCACCTCTGACAAACAGCCCAGGAAAGAATCAAAGAACGTTGAACTTATTGCTGATGCAATACAGTCACTCGTGAGCAGCTGATTGCTAACCAAAAGGTTGACTTTGTTATTGTTGTGAGTATTCATGGTAATACTGTGGTCGCAACCACTAGGGTTGCTCTTTTAAGGGTGGGAGTGTTACGGATACAGTTATCCTGTGTGTGTGTATCCTGTGTGTTTCTTTTCTCTCCGTCTCCCCTCACAGGTGAAAATCATCACTCCCCAATCAGTCAACAATCAACCCATCAATCAGAAGACACACCTCCTCCTGTTTCCTACCCTATCACAGTTCCTTCCCCATGGTTTAAAAACCACATCATTTGTTTGCTCTAGAGCTCAATCTCTTTGTAAATGCCATGTTTGTAGATCTCTGTTTTTTGACTCTCTCTCTTTGTGTCTTAACCTCTCTTTTGTTGGAGCACCTCCAAATCACTTTGTCATCTCCTGTGAGTATTGTTTTGGTTATGGTGTTTGTTGCTGGTGGGAAAAGGGGGAAACCAAGACAAGTCGCCCATGGGCATACACTACCCGTAGGTAAACTTTGTTAAAAACACTAGTTAGAACTGGGCGGACCACCCACTGTATTTTTGGTTAGTTAGCTGTTAAAGTAGGCTAGTCTAGCTTAGGGGTGTTTTTGCATATTTGTTTCTTTCCTTGGGTCCAGCTCAGCCCCTTTTCCTGCTCCCCCCATTACCGTGTGTTTATAAATAAACCCTGAGTTTGACGGTATTTCAGTTGTCGTGGTTATTTCGTTCACACTTACTTTGTCACAACTATAATTTGCATGAGATATGTTACGGGTCTCATTACCATCCCCCCCTAGACTGTCGGGCCAAAAGGGATTCGTAACACAGACCTACATCCATCCTGCCCTGCCTCTAGACCCAAACTGTTACAGACCTACATCCATCCTGCCCTGATGTTCTAAAATCTTTGAAAGCCAAGATAACAAGGTTGAGCATCACTTTATTATAGACAGACTTCTCCCCATCTTAGCTATTACTGCATCAATATGTTTTGACCATGACAGTTTACAATCTAGGGTTACTCCAAGCAGTTTAGACATCTCAACTTGTACAATTTTCAAATGATTTATTTCACGATTTTGTTGAGGTTTAGTGAGTTTTGTTCCAAATACAATGCTTTTTAGTTTTAGAAATATTTAGGGCTAACTTATTCCTTGCCACCCACTCTGAAAACTAACTGCAGCTCTTTGTTGAGTGTTGCAGTCATTTCAGACACTGTAGTAGCTGACGTGTATAGTGTTGAGTCATCCACATACATAGAAATTCTGGCTTTACTAAATGTCTGTGGCATGTTTGTTACGTTCCCCAGTTTCTGTATTGTAGCTTGTGCATTTGAGTGTTTCAGGAGACAGCTTCCTGAATTCTCCCCAAGCAGCTGATTGGTCAACTCCATGGCTAATTGGAGAGCTGACCCCGCCCCCTCGTCAGGACGCAGCTGTCTCCAATTACCCATTCCTTCTGAAGCTATATAAAAGACAGTATTCTGTTCAGAAGAGAGATCATTGCTGGGAGGAGATTGCAGAAAGATTGATTGGGATTTAGAGAGATCATGGCTGAGAGAGGAGGCTGAGGGTCATTATGTTTGTTGTTTCTGAGAGTGATACAGGCAGTTGGTATGTACTGTGTTAGTTTGTTGCATTATCAGATAGAGCTTATTTGATGTCCTTTGTTTGTGAAATTGTTTAATATTCTGTTTCATTTGTTCCCAGGGGGGAAGGGGAAGGCACCTAGGGAGTGCTTAGGCAAGAGGCCAGCGGGCATACATACCCGTAGTATATTCACTGTCTAAGCACACTAGGTAAGATCTGGGCGGACCACCCCCTGTATTTCGGTTAGCGCACCAGGTGGTGCTAAGTTAGATAGGTGGTGGGTAGGCAGGTTAGATAGGTGGTGGGTAGGCAGGTTAGATAGGAGAAGGGGGCTTTGACATTTACTTCCTTTGCTTTGGTTCCATCCAGCCCCTTTTCCCCATATTACCGTGTGACGGAATAAATTCCTTGTAAACGGTACCACATTCTGCCTTTTGTCATCCTTACTCGCACCTACAGTCCCATACCTCTTTCACTTCACGGGGAGTTGAGTTGTAGCAAGTCGAGTTGTAGCAGGGTGTTGCGTTCCCTCTTCACAGAGGTGCGCGTAACATGTTAGTAAAAATTGAAAAAAGCAAGGGGCCTAAACAGCTACCCGGGGAATTCCTGATTCTAACTGGATTATATTTGATAGGCTTCCATTAAAGAACACCCTCTGTGTTCTGCTAGATAAGTAACTCTTTATCCACATTATAGCAGGGGGTGTAAAGCCATAACACATACGATTTTCCAGTAGCAGACTATGATTGATAATGTCAAAATATGCACTGAAGTCTAATAAGACAG
This sequence comes from Oncorhynchus clarkii lewisi, assembly GCF_045791955.1. Taxonomy (NCBI): domain Eukaryota; kingdom Metazoa; phylum Chordata; class Actinopteri; order Salmoniformes; family Salmonidae; genus Oncorhynchus; species Oncorhynchus clarkii. Next base: position 75,997,110 of record NC_092155.1, read on the forward strand.
CCCCCACAATCATTTTACCATCAATTTCTCTGAATATAAATTGATGGGAAATGGACCTAAAAAGCCTGGACTTAATCCATTGTGTGGTACTGCCTGGACTTATTCCACTGTGTGGTACCGGCTGGTAGGAGGCTAGGAGTCCAAGGTGACATTCTTCATTTGTGAGATTTGTCCTAGATGACAGGGACATTTATGAGGTAGATGTCGTGTTGTTATCATTACCATTTGTGAGGTCTGTCCTAGATGACTATGGCAAATGACATCCAAAAGGGATAAACCCTCAAACCCTCAATGCAGGTGTAGAAGCACGGTGGCTAGGAAAAACTCCCTAGAAAGGCCAAAACCTAGGAAGAAACCTAGAGAGGAACCAGGCTATGTGGGGTGGCCAGTCCTCTTCTGGCTGTGCCGGGTGGAGATTATAACAGAACATGGCCAAGATGTTCAAATGTTCATAAATGACCAGCATGGTCGAATAATAATAAGGCAGAACAGTTGAAAAGTTGAAACTGGAGCAGCAGCACGGCCAGGTGGACTGGGGACAGCAAGGAGTCATCATGTCAGGTAGTCCTGGGGCATGGTCCTAGGGCTCAGGTCCTCCGAGAGAGGACGTGCCTTAGGCATGCTGCAAGGAGGCATGAGGACTGCAGATATAGCCAGGGCAATAAATTGCAATGTCTGTAGTGTGAGACGCCTAAGACAGTGAGAGGACGTTTCTTTTTTTGCTGAGTTTAGGTGTTCCATGTGAGAATGGGCAGTGTGCAATTGAGATTGAGATTGCGTCATCTTTGGATCTGTTGGGGCGGTATGCGAATTGGAGTGCATCTAGGGCAGGTTACCTTCGCTTCCTTAGGCACAGGGACTATGGTGGTCTGCTTGAAACATTTAGACTCGGTCAGGGAGAGGTTGTAAAATGTCAGCGAAGACACTTGCCAGTTGGTCCACGCATGCTTTGAGTACACGTCCTGGTAATCCGTCTGGCCCCGCGGCTTTGTGAATGTTGACCTGTTTAAAGGTCTTGCTCACATCAGCTACCGAGAGCGTCATGACACAGTCGTCCGGAACAGCTGGTGCTCTTACGAATGCTTCAGTGTTGGCTGCCTCGAAGCAAGCATAAAAGGCATTTAGCTCGTCTGGTAGGCTCATGTCACCGGGCAGCTCGCGTCTGGGTTTCCCTTTGTTGTCCGTAACAGTTTTCAAGCCCATCCGACAAGTGTCAGAGCTGGTGTAGTGATTAAATCTTAGTCCTGTATTGACGCTTTGCCTGTTTGATGATTCATCGTAGGGCATAGTGGGATTTTTTCTTATAAGCGTCCGGATTACTGTCCTGCTCCTTGAAAGCAGCAGTTCTAGCCTTTAGCTCGATGTGGATGTTGCCTGTAATCCATGGCTTCTGGTTGTGATATGTATGTACTGTCACTGTGGGGACGACGTCATCGATGCACTTATTGATCAAGCTGATAACTGAGGTGTTATACTCCTCAATGCCTTTGGATGAATCCCCGGAACATATTCCAGTCTGTGCTAGCAAAACAGTCCTGTGGCATAGTAGCATCCGTGTCATCTGACAACTGCCGTATCGAGCGAATCACTGGTACTTCCTGCTTTAGTTTTTTGCTTGTAAGCAGGAATCTGGAGGATAGAATTATGGTCAAGTTTGCCAAATGGAGGGTGGGAAAGGCTATGATGGTGCCACATTGAAAGTCACTGAGCTCTCCAGTAAGGCCATTCTACTGCCAATGTTTGTCTATGGAGATTGCATGGAGGGCGAGGGAGACCTTTTTTAAGCATCTCTGTGTGTGGAGTAAAGATGGAGGGTTTTTTTGCCTCTGAAAAATGAGGTAAAATTTATTTAAGTTTGCCTGCATTAAAGTCCCCGGCCACTAGGAACGCTGCCTCTGGATGATCATTTTCTTGTTTGCTTATGGCTTATATATATACAGCTGGTTGAGTGCGGTATTAGTGCCAGCATCGGTCTAGACTACTATGAATAATATAGACGAGAACTCTCTTGGTAGATAGTGTGGTCTACAGGTTATTATGAGGTACTCTACCTCAGGTGAGCCATACCTCGAGACTTCTTTAATATTAGACATCGAGCAACAGCTGTTATTGATAAATAGACACACACCCCACCCATCGTCTTACCAGTTGTAGCTTCTTTGTCTTGCCGTTGCATGGAAAATCCCGCCAGCTCTATATTATCCACGTCGTCGTTCAGTCACGACTCTGTGAGAAATTCTATATTATTTCGTTGACGTCTGTTATGGTGCAGTACAGTCACACACACGCACGCCCCTATTGAAGCCTGTCTGTGTTCACTCCTGGTTTTCTTTTCCCTTAATCACAGCAAATAAACAGCGCAGTCCTAGACATAGGAGACTCTTCACCTTGTTTCCTGTCTCTCTTTCTTTCTTTCTTTCTTTCTCTCTCTCTCTCTCTCTCTCTCTCTCTCTCTCTCTCTCTCTCTCTCTCTCTCTCCCTCTCTCTCCTTCCCTCTCTCTTCTCCTTCCTTTCATCTGTGTCCCCTCCTCATCTAACTAATAATGAATGAAAAGCTGTAGGTTCCTGCCAGTGTGTGAAAGGAGGGGTCTTTGCTTCTAAGGGTTTCCTGTTTGGGAGAACTAACACTTACCTGGCTTTTCCAATGTGTGTTCTCATTGGCGGGGATTCAGAAACACAAACACACAGACACTGACTGCATGATCTCTGATTGTTAAGTACTTTAGCGTGGGAGAAGAGTTCCCAGGGGCAAAAATGATTCTGCCATCTGTAATGTGTCTAGTGCCCCCACAGACCTCCCCCCTCCACCTCAGTTCTCTCCTCTCCTCCTCACTCCTCTTCAGTTCTCTCCTCCCCTCCTACCCTCCTCTCCTCCTCCCTCTTCAGTTCTCTCCTCCCCTCCTCCCTCCTCTTCAGTTCTCTCCTCCCCTCTGCCCTCCTCTTCAGTTCTCTCCTCTCCTCCTCCCTCCTCTTCAGTTCTCTCTGATCCTCTCCTCCCCTCCTCAGTCCTCTCTTCTCCTCCTCAGTCCTCTCCTCCCCTCCTCAGTCCTCTCCTCCCCTCCCCAGTCATCTCCTCCCCTCCTCAGTCCTCTCTTCTCCTCCTCAGTCCTCTCCTGCCCTCCTCAGTTCTCTACTCCCCTCCTCCCCTCCTACCCTCCTATCCTCCTCCCCTCCTCAGTCCTCTCCTCCCTTCATCAGTCCTCTCCTCCCCTCTTCAGTCCTCTCCTCTCCTCCTCAGTCCTCTCCTCCCTTCCACAGTCCTCTCCTCCCCTCCTCAGTCCTCTCCTCCCCTCCTCAGTCCTCTCTTCTCCTCCTCAGTCCTCTCCTCCCCTCCTTAGTCCTCTCCTCCCCTCCTCAGTCCTCTCCTCCCCTCCTCAGTCCTCTCTTCTCCTCCTCAGTCCTCTCCTCCCCTCCTCAGTCCTCTCCTCTCCTCTCCTCTCCTCCTCAGTCCTCTCCTCCCCTCCTTAGTCCTCTCCTCCCCTCCTCAGTCCTCTCCTCCCCTCCTCAGTCCTCTCCTCTCCTCCTCAGTCCTCTCCTCTCCTCCCCTCCCCTCCTCAGTCCTCTCCTCCCCTCATCAGTCCTCTCCTCGCTTCCTCAGTCCTCTCCTCCCCTCCTCTGTCCTCTCATCCCTTCCTCAGTCCTCTCCTCCCATCCTCAGTCCTCTCCTCCTCAGTCCTCTCCTCCCCTCCTCAGTCCTCTCCTCCCCTCCTCAGTCCTCTCCTCAGTCCTCTCCTCTCCTCCTCAGTCCTCTCCTCTCCTCCTCAGTCCTCTCCTCCCCTCCTCAGGCCTCTCCTCTCCTCCCCTCCTCAGTCCTCTCCTCCCCTCCTCAGTCATCTCCTCTCCTCCTCAGTCCTCTCCTCCCTTCCTCAGTCCTCTCCTCTTCTCCTCAGTCATCTCCTCTCCTCCTCAGTCCTCTCCTCTTCTCCTCAGTCCTCTCCTCTCCTCCCCACACCCTCGCTATAATACAGTTAACCATTCATTATAAATTACTATATGTCTAAGTGTCACAGTTGTCGTAAGAACGGGACCAAGGCGCAGCGGATATTGTGTTCCACATATATAAACTAGAACACAACATAGAAATGATAAACTAGAATACCCCCTAGTCACGCCCTGACCTACTACACCATAGAGAAACAAGGGCTCTCTATGGTCAGGGCGTGACACGAAGCCTAAATTACCGTATATCTTAGCTCGGTCCTGCCTGGTGTCGCAGTACCGAGTCGATGATCAGAGGTACGAGGTAATAACAAGGCTATATACAGGGAGTACGAGTACAGAGTCGATGATCAGGGGTACGAGTAATAACATGGCTATATACAGGGAGTACGAGTACCGAGTCGATGATCAGGGGTACGAGTTAATAACATGGCTATATACAGGGAGTATGAGTACCGAGTCGATGATCAGGGGTACGAGGTAATAACATGGCTATATACGGGGAGTACGAGTACCGAGTCGATGATCAGGTGTACGAGGTAATACCATGGCTATCTATATACAGGGAGTACGAGTACCGAGTCAATGATCAGGGGTACGAGGTAATAACATAGCTATATACGGGGAGTACGAGTACCGAGTCGATGATCAGGGGTACGAGGTAATAACATGGCTATATACGGGGAGTACGAGTACCGAGTCGATGATCAGGGGTACGAGGTAATAACATGGCTATATACGGGGAGTACGAGCACCGAGTCAATGATCAGGGGTATGAGGTAATAAAATGGCTATATACGGGGATTACGAGTACCGAGTCGATGATCAGGGGTACGAGTTAATAACACGGCTATATACAGGGACTACGAGTACCGAGTCGATGATCAGGGGTACGAGGTAATAACATGGCTATACACGGGGAGTACGAGTAACTAGTCAATGATCAGGGGTACGAGGTAATAACATGGCTATATACGGGGAGTACGAGTATCGAGTCGATGTTCAGGGGTATGAGTAATAACATGGCTATATACAGGGAGTATGAGTACCGAGTCGATGATCAGGGGTACGAGGTAATAACATGGCTATCTATATACAGGGAGTACGAGTACCGAGTCAATGATCAGGGGTACGAGGTAATAACATGGCTATATACGGGGAGTACGAGTACCGAGTCAATGAACAGGGGTACGAGGTAATAACATGGCTATATACGGGGAGTATGAGTACCGAGTCGATGATCAGGGGTACGAGTTAATAACATGGCTATATACAGGGAGTACGAGTACCGAGTAGATAATAAGGGGTACGAGGTAATAACATGGCTATACACGGGTAGTACGAGTATCTAGTCAATGATCAGTGGTACGAGGTAATAACATGGCTATATACGGGGAGTACGAGTACCGAGTCGATGATAAGGGGTACGAGTATAAGTACCGAGTCGATGATCAGTGGTACGAGGTAATAACATGGCTATATACAGGGAGTACGAGTACCGAGTCGATGATCAGGGGTACGAGGTAATAACGTGGCTATATACGGGGAGTACGAGTACCGAGTCGATGATCAGGGATACGAGTTAATAACATGGCTATATACAGGGAGTACGAGTACCGAGTCGATGATCAGGGGTACGAGGTAATAACATGGCTATACACGGGGAGTACGAGTACCTAGTCAATGATCAGGGGTACGAGGTAAGAACATGGCTATATACGGGGAGTACGAGTACCGAGTCGATGATCAGGGGTACGAGTAATAACATGGCTATATACAGGGAGTACGAGTACCGAGTCGATGATCAGGGGTACGAGGTAATAACATGGCTATATATAGGGAGTACGAGTACCGAGTCGATGATCAGGGGTACGAGGTAATAACATGGCCATCTATATACAGGGAGTACGAGTACCGAGTCGATGATCAGGGGTACGAGTAATAACATGGCTATCTACAGGGAGTACGAGTACCGAGTCGATGATCAGGGGTACGAGGTAATAACATGGCTATATACGGGGAGTACGAGTACCGAGTCGATGATCAGGGGTACGAGGTAATAACTTGGCTATATACGGGGAGTACGAGTACCGAGTCGATGATCAGGGGTACGAGGTAATAACTTGGCTATATACGGGGAGTACGAGTACCGAGTCGATGATCAGGGGTACGAGGTAATAACTTGGCTATATACGGGGAGTACGAGTACCGAGTCGATGATCAGGGGTACGAGGTAATAACATGGCTATATACGGGGAGTACGAGTACCGAGTCGATGATCAGGGGTACGAGGTAATAACTTGGCTATATACGGGGAGTACGAGTACCGAGTCAATGAACAGGGGTACGAGGTAATAACATGGCTATATACGGGGAGTATGAGTACCGAGTCGATGATCAGGGGTACGAGTTAATAACATGGCTATATACAGGGAGTACGAGTACCGAGTAGATAATAAGGGGTACGAGGTAATAACATGGCTATACACGGGTAGTACGAGTATCTAGTCAATGATCAGTGGTACGAGGTAATAACATGGCTATATACGGGGAGTACGAGTACCGAGTCGATGATAAGGGGTACGAGTATAAGTACCGAGTCGATGATCAGTGGTACGAGGTAATAACATGGCTATATACAGGGAGTACGAGTACCGAGTCGATGATCAGGGGTACGAGGTAATAACGTGGCTATATACGGGGAGTACGAGTACCGAGTCGATGATCAGGGATACGAGTTAATAACATGGCTATATACAGGGAGTACGAGTACCGAGTCGATGATCAGGGGTACGAGGTAATAACATGGCTATACACGGGGAGTACGAGTACCTAGTCAATGATCAGGGGTACGAGGTAAGAACATGGCTATATACGGGGAGTACGAGTACCGAGTCGATGATCAGGGGTACGAGTAATAACATGGCTATATACAGGGAGTACGAGTACCGAGTCGATGATCAGGGGTACGAGGTAATAACATGGCTATATATAGGGAGTACGAGTACCGAGTCGATGATCAGGGGTACGAGGTAATAACATGGCCATCTATATACAGGGAGTACGAGTACCGAGTCGATGATCAGGGGTACGAGTAATAACATGGTTATATACTGGGAGTACGAGTACCGAGTCGATGATCAGGGGTACTAGGTAATAACATGGCTATCTACAGGGAGTACGAGTACCGAGTCGATGATCAGGGGTACGAGGTAATAACATGGCTATATACGGGGAGTACGAGTACCGAGTCGATGATCAGGGGTACGAGGTAATAACTTGGCTATATACGGGGAGTACGAGTACCGAGTCGATGATCAGGGGTACGAGGTAATAACTTGGCTATATACGGGGAGTACGAGTACCGAGTCGATGATCAGGGGTACGAGGTAATAACTTGGCTATATACGGGGAGTACGAGTACCGAGTCGATGATCAGGGGTACGAGGTAATAACATGGCTATATACGGGGAGTACGAGTACCGAGTCGATGATCAGGGGTACGAGGTAATAACTTGGCTATATACGGGGAGTACGAGTACCGAGTCCATTATCAGGGGTACGAGGTAATAACATGGCTATATACGGGGAGTACGAGTACCGAGTTGATTTGTAGGGGTATGTGGAAACTGAGCTGCACTTCCTAACCTCCTGCCAAACCTATGACCATATTAGAGACACATATTTCCCTCAGATTACACAAAGGGTTTGAAAACAAACTCCCAAATCTATTGGGTGATTTAACTGTCTGTTAATTCTAATCCACATAATAATTCACATTTCCTTTTACTTTTCCTGTAATCTCAGTTACCGATTAAAAAAAAAAAATATTGAAAGTTTGTTACTTCTGTTGACGAGAGATTGTTTTTCTTGATGTGAGAAATTGGGTCAAATGAAGTTACAGAATCTGTAATGTGTGCTCTCTGTGTCGAGGGGAAACTGTGAGTGACTACAGTGTTCTAGTCAGTGACTGGTGCTCCTGTCAGTGACTACAGTGTTCTAGTCAGTGACTACAGTGTTCTAGTCTGTGACTACAGTGTTCTAGTCAGTGACTACAGTGTTCTAGTCAGTGAAAGAGCAGTGGCCCTTACGCAGACTCTCACTGCTAGAGAGAGCAGACCTTAACACAGACTCTCACTGCTAGAGAGAGCAGACCTTAACACAGACTCTCACTGCTAGAGAGAGCAGACCTTAACACAGACTCTCACTGCTAGAGAGAGCAGACCTTAACACAGACTCTCACTGCTAGAGAGAGCAGACCTTAACACAGACTCTCACTGCTAGAGAGAGGAGACCTTAACGCAGACTCTCACTGCTAGAGAGAGAGCAGACCTTAACACAGACTCTCACTGCTAGAGAGAGCAGACCTTAACACAGACTCTCACTGCTAGAGAGAGAGCAGACCTTAACACAGACTGTCACTGCTAGAGAGAGAGCAGACCTTAACACAGACTCTCACTGCTAGAAAGAGAGCAGACCTTAACACAGACTCTCACTGCTAGAGAGAGAGCAGACCTTAACACAGACTCTCACTGCTAGAGAGAGAGCAGACCTTAACACAGACTCTCACTGCTAGAGAGAGAGCAGACCTTAACACAGACTCTCACTACTAGAGAGAGCAGACCTTAACACAGACTTTCACTGCTAGAGAGAGAGCAGACCTTAACACAGACTCTCACTGCTAGAAAGAGAGCAGACCTTAACACAGACTCTCACTGCTAGAGAGAGAGCAGACCTTAACACAGACTCTCACTGCTAGAGAGAGAGCAGACCTTAACACAGACTCTCACTGCTAGAGAGAGAGCAGACCTTAACACAGACTCTCACTACTAGAGAGAGCAGACCTTAACACAGACTTTCACTGCTAGAGAGAGCAGACCTTAACACAGACTCTCACTGCTAGAGAGAGCAGACCTTAACACAGACTCTCACTGCTAGAGAGAGCAGACCTTAACACAGACTCTCACTGCTAGAGAGAGCAGACCTTAACACAGACTCTCACTGCTAGAGAGAGCAGACCTTAACACAGACTCTCACTGCTAGAGAGAGCAGACCTTAACACAGACTCTCACTGCTAGAGAGAGCAGACCTTAAGTCCCCATAAGAGTCCAAAACCTGCATGCATTTCTCCAACTGTCAACACATTCAAATGACGTACGCAGGACCGCGTTGATTGAGAATATTTTGGGGAGGTGTGCGTTTGGTCTGTGCCTTCAGAAACCGTCCACTTGGGGGCGACCGTGAGCTCTATTACCATCATGTAGTCTTCTGTTTTGATATGGTGGTGTGGACGGTCTGTCAATCTACACACAATAGCCCATAATGACATCACAATACCACATAATGACATCACAATAGTCCATAATGACATCACAATACCACATAATGACATCACAATAGTCCATAATGACATTCTCTGACTCCAGATCGAACAGATCGAACAGTACAACAGTACAACCCAAGTCAAAGACTCAAAAATATAAATATATATATATATATTTTTTATTCCAAACCTTTATCCCATGACTCACTTTTTCAAAATGTTAACCCTTAACTTAACCAATCGGAATGATTGCCTAAACTTAATATTTTAACCCTATCGGAAACCTTAATCCTTAAACATTCAATTTGAAATTTGACGTTTGGAGAAAAGTGCAAAAGTGTCTATTTTTCAGTGAGAATGTGAGAGCTTGTTGGACAGGTCTTTTAGTGTCATTACTTCACACTTCCCCTTTCCCGCCCTCTCTCCCTCCCTCCCTCTGGTCAAAAGGAGTGCACTACTTTTCACAAGGGCCCTTATAAGAGGGAATAGGAGTCTCTGGTCAAAAGTAGTGCACTACAAAGGGGGGTGCCATTTGGGAAGCAGAACCAGAGATGTTGAGTGGTATTGACAGCGCCCCCTATCGACTGGAAGGACTACACTGCAGACACTGTCTACCACTCAACAGTAGAAACACAACACACTCAACAGTGGAAACACAACACACTCAACAGTAGAAACACAACACACTCAACAGTAGAAACACAACACACTCAACAGTGGAAACACAACACACTCAACAGTAGAAACACAACACACTCAACAGTAGAAACACAACACACTCAACAGTGGAAACACAACACACTCAACAGTAGAAACACAACACACTCAACAGTAGAAACACAACACACTCAACAGTAGAAACACAACACACTCAACAGTAGAAACATCACCCATTCTGAATATACAGGCTTCATCCCAAATGACAGCCTATTTTTCTATTTAGTGCACTACTTTGACTAAGGCCCGGTGTTTACCACACAGAAGTAGATACACCACTGCTTGTGGTATTGTGATGTCATTATGACATATAACTATTGACGTTTTTGGCTTTTCACCGTGCCCTCAAGACAACAACCTGTGAACGAATGTAATTCAATGCATTTACTGCTAGAGTAGAGATATAAGTGTATTCAGACCAGAGAGTGTATCTCCTGTCGGGTTTCATTCATCTCTGTGTAAAGTCAGCTCTGGAGAAGCCAAAATGATACAAATGCCCAGTGATAGCTAAATTCACAACACATGTTCTATATTATCTTGTATACAGAGCATTCGTAAAGTATTCAGACCCCTTTGACTAATTTACACATTTTATGAGGCTACAGCCTTATTCTAAAATGGACTAAATCGCCCCCCCCCCCTCCTCAATCAATCTACACACAATTGCCCATAATGACATCACAATAGTCCATAATGACATCACAATACCACACAATGACATCACAATAGTCCATAATGACATTACAATAGTCCATAATGACAAAGCTAAAACAGGTTATTAGAATTGTTTGCACATTTAAAAAAAAAAAAAAAATATTTAAGCATTCAGACACTTTGCTATGAGACTCGAAATTAAGATCAGGTGCATCCTGTTTCCATTAATTTTCCTTGAGATGTTTCTACAACGTGATTGGAGTCCACCTGTGGTAAATTCAATTGATTGGACATGATTTGGAAAGGCACACACCTGTCTATATAAGGTCCCACAGTTGACAGTGCATGTCAGAGTAAAAAACAAGCCATGAGGTCAAAGGAATTGTCTGTAGAGCTCCAAGACAGGATTGTGTCGAGGCACAGATCTGGGGAAGGGTAGCAAAAAATGTCTGCAACATTGAAGGTCCCCAAGAACACAGTGGCCTCCATCATTCTTAAATGGAAAAAGTTTGGAACCACCAAGATTCTTCCAAGAGCTGGTCGCCCGTCCAAACTGAGCAATCAGGGGAGAAGGGCCTTGGTCAGGGAGGTGACCAGGAACCTGATGGTCACTCTGACAGATCTCCAGAGTTCCTCTGCGGAGATGGGAGAACCTTCCAGAAGGACAACTATCTCTGCAGCACTCCACCAATCAGGCCTTTATGGTAGAGTGGCCAGACAGAAGCCACTCCTCAGTAAAAGGTACATGACAGCCCACATGGAGTTTGTCAAAAGGCACCTAAAGGACTCAGACCATGAGATTTAAGATTCTCTGGTCTGATGTAACCAAGATTGAACTCTTTGGCCTGACTGCCAAGTGTCATGTCTGGAGGAAACCTGGCATCATCCCTACGGTGAAGCATGGTGGTGGCAGCATCATGTTGTTGGGATGTTTTTCAGCGGCAGGGACTGGGAGACTAGTCAGAATCGAGGGAACGATGAACGGAGCAAAGTACAGAGAGATCGTTGATGAAAACTTGCTCCAGAGCGCTCAGGACCTCAGACTGGGGCGAAGGTTCACCTTCCAACAGGACAACGACCCTAAGCACACAGCCAAGACAACGCAGGAGTGGCTTCCGGACAAGTCTCTGAATGTTTTTGAGTGGCCCAGCCAGAGCCTGGACTTGAACCCGATCAAACATCTCTGGAGAGACCTGTCACGCCCTTGTCATAGAGAGTCTTTTATTCTATATTTTGGTTAGGCCAGGGTGTGACTAGGGTGGGCATTCTAGTTTCTTTATTTTTACGTTTTCTATTTCTTTGTGTTTGGCCGGGTGTGGTTCTCAATCAGAGGCAGCTGTCTATCGTCTCTGATTGAGAACCATACTTAGGTAGCCTTTTCCCACCTGTCATTATGGGAAGTTGACTTTGTTTAGGGCACATGGCCAGTAGCTTCACGTTTTTTTTGTTGTAGTGTTTATAGTTTTGTTCGGCTTCATCTTAAATAAAGAATATTTACGCTAACCACGCTGCACCTTGGCCCTCCTCCTTCAACAGCCGTGACAGAACTTCCCACCACCAAGGGACCAAGCAGCGTGGAGGTGTTCAGGGACTCCCGGACATGGGAAGAGATCCTGGACGGGAAAGGACCCTGGCTGGGGAGTATCGCCGTCCACGGGAGGAACTGGAAGCAGCTAAATCTGAGAGGCGACGTTATGAGGGAACACGGCTGGCAAGGAAGCCAGAGAGGCAGCCCCCCCCAAAAAAAAAAATTGGGAGGGGGGGGGACACGGGGAGTGTGGCAGAGTCAGGTTGGCGCCTCCAGTGATGATCCATGGCACGAAGCCATATGATGCTAGTAGCATCATACCCAAGAAGACTCAAGGCTGTAACCGCTGCCGAAGGTGCCTCAACAACGAAAAGGGTCTGAATTACTTATGTAAATTTGATAATAAATGTGGGAAAAAATGATAACCTGTTTTTGTCTTTATGGGGTATTGTGTGTAGATTGATGATGGAAAAAACTATTTAATTCTAGATTTTAGGTTGTGATGTTACAAAATGTGGAAAAAAGACAAGGGGAATACTTTCCAGACGCTGATGATGTAAATGCTACTCTCTGCTATTATCTCTCAAGCCACAGTGAGAGGATCCAGATCTCCCTTTCCCAGGTACTGAGGACATCAATGCATCTAAAGCAGCAGAAACACTAAGTGCTGAGAGAGAGACACAGAGAGAGAGAGAGACAGAGAGAGAGACAGAGACAGAGATGAAGAAAAAATCCAATATTTATTGGTTGGAAAGTCTAAATGTACCGTTTTGGCAGCCAAATATGTGTCCTCCTGCCACAACCTGAGCCAGTGAAAAACCAGTGAAAATATGTGTCCTCCTGCCACAACCTGAGCCAGTGAAAAACCAGTGAAAAGTACAATGTAACGTCGATAATATTTCCCATTTTAGTTTTGCCTTTCGTACCATGTCATGTTGAGACTAGTCTACTGCTATTGCTTTAATGTTCTGTTCTCATTAATATTGTTGTTGTAGTTGCTGTTAATGCATTTCCACTACTACTATTATTATTATTGTTGCTGTTGGTCCCATCGTTTGTAGTTACTAGTTTACTTTGACAATGTAAGCAATTTACCATGTCAATGAAGTTGAGAGAGAGGCATTTATGAATATGCATGGATAGGCATGAATATGCATGAATACAAGTCAAAGAGGATATAGCCTAAGATATTCAACTCCTCTCTTTTCTCCCTCTCTTTTTTTTTGGACGAAAAAGCTTTTTCTATGAGAGTTTGGCTCTAAGAGGTCTCCCTAAAATGGGAAAATCTCTTATTTATAATGGGGCGGGTATTAATTTATTCTCAAACAGTTTAAACCCTGTGCCTCCGCACACACAAACACACACACACACACAAACATACACACACACACACACACACACTCTCTTCCTGTCAGCCTCTCTAGTATGAGTCATCTTATACATGTTCTTCTCTAAAATGTGTGTTTGTAATCATAACAAAAGAAGTGTCTGTCTCTCATCATTGAATTGGGATGGAAGGAACATCGCTTTTTTTTTTAAGTGAGAGAGAGAACAAATGGGTTGATGGGTTCTTTGTAAACTGAACAGAAATATAAACGCAACATGCAACAATTTCAGAGATTTTACAGAGTTAGAGTTCATATAAGGAAATCAGTCAATGAAAATAAATGCATTAGGCCCTAATCTATGGATTTCACATGACTGGGAATACAGATGTTGGTCACTTATACCTTACAGTTTTTTTCGATTGCTAAACGACAGTGGGCACAACTGGAGTCACATGTGCAAAACTCTAACTACAGTCTGCACTACCAACAGTCACCTGAGCTAAACAGTTCACATCACCTGCAAAACTCATTCCAAGCAACACAACTCTTAACACATGGCTCAAAACACGCTCAGTGCAGCCAAACACTATGCACAACCCTCACTGAGATAACACACACTGTCACTCAGAACACACTGAGAGTAAAAACACTAGCATCAAACATCAATACAGAAAATACAAACTTTTCATCTTTACAGTTTGAACAATTTCAGTGACTTCATACAAAGTAATATTTTCTTCAAAGAAAAGAGTGACATTCTTTCACATGATTTATTACAATTTTTAGAACATAACAATTCTTTAAGGTAAATGAAAATTAGCAGTTTGCTTCAATAGTCTGTAGTAATTTACGGAATTACAGTAATGAGAAAAAAAAGGTAGAAACTAAAAGTACATACTGTAATTCGAACAAATAATTGAGGGGCTAATCCTGCCTCTCTCTAGCATCAGGCCACAGGTTTTCTTCAACATCACATCTAATGTTTTCTCTTGCCATGCACCTGGGGAAGAACCTTCTGGAGTGCCTTATCCATCCCTGGCAGTCCTCTGGACTCGTGTCCTCACATCCGGCACTCATGGCTTCCAAAAGAGACATTTGGTCATGTGGGTGGTGACCAAACACTTTCCACCTCCAGGCAGAGAAAAACTCCTCTATTGGGTTGAGGAAGGGTGAATATGCAGGCAGGTAGAAAACCATAAATCTGTGATGTGCTGCAAACCAATCTGTGACAGCTGCAGAGTGGTGAAAAGCAACGTTATCACAAACTATGACAAAAACTTGGGGGTTTCTTACTGGCTCCCCCTGTTCTGCTGGCACTAGCTGAGCATAGAGCTGTTCTAGGAAAGCTATAAGCCTTTCTGTGTTGTATGGGCCAATGAGTGGTGTGTTGAGAAGCAAACCATCATTGGCCATTGCAGCACACATGGTGATATTTCCCCCCCTTTGGCCTGGAACCTAAGTGCACAGTTTTACTGTAGAAATGCTAGTGTTTTTTTTTACTGTAAATATTTTGTATAGCTGTGTACGTAACCTCAGACGTCTTACCTGGACATATTGGTATCTTTGCTCTTTTACCCGTTCACTGTTTCTCTCGAACGGTACAGTGTATAACTGTTTCATTGTAACTTGGTGTTTCTTTAGGACTCAAGCAATAGTTGTTGTGCTGACAGAATTAACATTTTCAAATATATCATTATCAGCCAGCACTCTATCTTGAATCTCCCGCAGTTTTATTGCATTGTTGACAACAACCATGTCAACAATAGCATTTTCCTGCGCATCTGAAAATATTTTTCCTCTTCCCCCTGTTGGGGGCAGCCTTTGGGTCCTGTTGTAAAAATATATTTTACAGTCAAACTTACTGTAATATATATCTGTGTAAATATTCTATAATTGCAATACAAAATAGATTCCTGTAATGTTTTCATTTACTGTAAGGATGTAACTCTCACCTGTTTGCATGATGGAAAATTCGCATTACAGATGCCACTGTGGATCTTTGCAGATTGGGTTGCACCCTCAACCCTGCCTCTCTCAATGAGAGACCATGGTTCACGACATGGTCTATAAGTGTAGCCCTTATTTCATCTGAAATAACAGCTCTTTGTCTTCTTTGTCTTCCTCCATGCATCCGCCCTCTCCCTGCCACCCTTCTCCCTCCATGAACCCATCTTCCTTGTTCCATTTCCAAAATGAGTCTTTCTGAGCTCTACCTACAGTATATATACTGTAATATGTGTGTGTGTTCACTAACAAGTCTAAAACAAGACACCTGCTTAGCCTTTCAGCTGAAATTGCAATCAGCAGTGTTTGAAAGGCACAAGGCTGAAATCTATTTCGTTTTGAATGTGTGGTTCACAGTTTTGACAGCAGTGTGTTAGCATTTGAACAAAGTGCTGTAAATCCACAGTGTTGTGCAGGTTGTGGTTAAAGTCATGGGATAAGTGTGTAGAGTTTTGAAAACTGTGTTCAAGCAATGAAAAACGAACTAGAGTTTGGTCCACATGAACTGCTGCTGTGCAGACTGTAGTTAGAGTTTTGCACATGTGACTCCAGTTGTGTCCACTGTCGTTTAGCAATCGAAAAAAACTGTAAAACAAAGGTTGGACGTGGATCAGAAAACCAGTCAGTATCTCCTGTGAACACCATTTGCCTGTTGCAGCGCCACACATCCCCTTCGCAGGTTGTTGATTGTGGCCTGTGGAATGTTGTCCCACTCCTCTTCAATGGCTGTGCGAAGTTGCTGGATATTGGCGGGAACTGGAACACGCTGTCTTACACATCGATCCAGAGCATCCCAAACACGCTCAATGGGTGACATGTCTGGTGAGTATGCAGGCCACGTAAAAAAACTGGGATATTTTCAGGTTCCAGGAATTCTGAACAGATCATTGCAACATGGGGCCACGCATTAGTGGATTATCATACTGAAACATGAGGTGATGGCGACGGATGAATGGCACGACAATGGGCCTGAGGATCTCTTCACGGTATCTCAAATTGCCATCAATAAAATGCAATGGTTTTCATTGTCTGTAGCTTATGCCTTGCCCCGTACCATAACCCCACCTCCACCATGGGGCCCTCTGTTCACAACGTTGACATCAGCAAACCGCTCGTCCACATGATGCCATACACGCTGTATACCATCTGCCTGGTACAGTTGAAACCCGGGATTCATCCGTGAAGAGCACACTTCTCCAGCGTATCAGTGCCCATCAACGGTGAGCATTTGCCCACAGAAGACCAAACTGGGGTCAGGTCAAGACCCCGGTGAGGAGCACACAGATGAGTTACCCTGAGACGGTTTCCTTACAGTTTGTGCAGAAATTCCTCAGTTGTGCAAACCCACAGTTTCATCAGCTGTCCGGGTTGGAGGCGGCTTATGGTAGAGAAATGAATATTCAATTATCTGGCAGCAGCTCTGTTGGACATTCCCCCAGTCAGCATGCCAATTGCACACTCCCTAAAAAAAATTAGACATCTGTGGCATTGTGTTGTGTGTCAAAACTGCACATTTTAGAATGGCCTTTTATTGTCCCCAGTACAAGGTGCACCTGTGTAATGATCATACTGTTTAATCAGCTTCTTGATATGCCACACCTGTCAGGTGGATGGATTATCTTGGCAAAGGAGAATTGCTCACTAACATGGATGTAAAAACTTCAGAGAAAATAAGCTTTTTGTGCATCTAGAAAATGTTTATTTCAGCTCATGAAACATGTGTGTGTGTGTGTGTGTGTGTGTGTGTGTGTGTGTGTGTGTGTGTGTGTGTGTGTGTGTGTGTGTGGCTGTGTTCGTGTTAGTGTGTGTGTGTGTGGCTTTGTGTGTGTGTTAATTGGACCCAGGTTTTCAGAAGAGAGACGGAAACTATGGGAACTGGCACAACCAACCATAGAGCAGTAATGAAACTTATCCATTCCTATACCACATCCTGCTCCCTCCATCCTCCTCATCCCTCCATCCTTCTCATCCCTCCTCCCTCCTCCTCCCTCCATCCTTCTCCACCCTCCTCCATCCTCTTCCTCCCTCCATCCTTCTCCCTCCATCCTCCTCATGCCTCCATCCTCCTCATCCCTCCCTCCTCCTCATCCCCCCATCCTCCTTCTCTATCCTCTTCATCCCTCCATCCTCCTCCTCATCCCTCCACCCTCCTCCATCCTCCTCATCCCTCCATCCTCCTCATCCCTCCATCCTCCTCATCCCTCCCTCCATCCATCCTCCCTCCTCGTCCATCCTCCTCATCCCTCCACCCTCCTCCATATCCCTCCATCCTCCTCCATCCTCCTCACCCCTCCATCCTCCTCCATCCTCATCATCCCTCCATCCTCCTCCCTCCATCCTCCTCCATCCTCCTCATCCCTCCATCCTCCTCCCTCCATCCTCATCCACCCTCCTCATCCCTCCATCCTCTTCATCCCTCCGTCCTTCTCATCCCTCCTCCCTCCTTCTCCCTCCATCCTTCTCCACCCTCCTCCATCCGCTTCCTACCTCCATCCTCCTTCTCCCTTCATCCTCCTCATGCCTCCATCCTCCTCATCCCTCCCTCCTCCTCATCCCCCCATCCTCCTTCTCCATCCTCCTCATCCCTCCATCCTCCTCCTCATCCCCCCACCCTCCTCCATCCTCCTAATCCCTCCATCCTCCTCATCCCTCCATCCTCCTCATCCCTCCCTCCATACATCCTCCCTCCTCCCTCTTCCTCCATCCTCCTCATCCCTCCACCCTCCTCCATATCCCTCCATCCTCCTCCACCCTCCTCCTCCATCCTCCTCACCCCTCCATCCTCCTCCATCCTCCTCATCCCTCCATCCTCCTCCATCCTCCTCATCCCTCCATCCTCCTCCCTCCATCCTCATCCATCCTCCTCTACCCTCCTCCACCCTCCTCATCCCTCCATCCTCCTCATCCCTCCATCCTCCTCATCCCTCCCTCCATACATCCTCCCTCCTCCCTCTTCCTCCATCCTCTTCATCCCTCCACCCTCCTCCATATCCCTCCATCCTCCTCATCCCTCCCTCCATACATCCTCCCTCCTCCCTCCTCCTCCATCCTCCTCACCCCTCCATCCTCCTCCATCCTCCTCATCCCTCCATCCTCCTCCATCCTCCTCATCCCTCCATCCTCCTCCCTCCATCCTCATCCATCCTCCTCTACCCTCCTCCACCCTCCTCATCCCTCCATCCTCCTCCACCCTCCTCCTCCCGCCACCCTCCTCCACCCTCCTCATCCCTCCATCCTTCTCCACCACCTAGCCTTAGCTCGTCTAGCATTAGCATCACACAGCCTTAGCTCGTCTAGCATCAGCATCACACAGCCTTAACTCGTCTAGCATTAGCAACACACAGCCTTAGCTCGTCTAGCATTAGCAACACACAGCCTTAGCTCGTCTAGCATTAGCAACACACAGCCTTAGCTCGTTTAGCATTAGCAACACACAGCCTTAGCTCGTCTAGCATTAGCAACACACAGCCTTAGCTCGTTTAGCATTAGCAACACACAGCCTTAGCTCGTTCAGCATTAGCAACACACAGCCTTAGCTCGTCTAGCATTAGCAACACACAGCCTT